>NW_024884253.1:27133728-27204346 GCF_019232065.1 Centrocercus urophasianus
GGCGCCCTCCTGCCGCGCGTCCTCCTGCCGCGCGCCGCCCGCCGCCCGCTCGGCGGCCGCCCGCGCGCCGCCGCCATGAAGCGGGCGCATCCCGAATACAGCTCGTCGGACAGCGAGGAGCTGGACGAGGCCGTGGAGGTGGAGAAGGAGAGCGCGGACGAGAACGGGTGAGAGCGGGCGCCGAGCTGCGTGGGGGAGGTGGGGGGAGGGCGGCGGGGGTGCCCGGGGTGACCGCTGTCCCGCGCTCCCCGCAGGAACCTGAGCTCGACCGCGGGCTCTGCGTCGCCGTCAGCCACCTCGCAGATCCTGGCCAGGAAGCGGCGCCGAGGGGTGAGTGCCGCCCGCCCCGCCGACCCCCGGCCCCGGCCCGGCCCCTCACCCCGCTTTGTGCCCCGCAGATCATCGAGAAGCGCCGCCGCGACCGCATCAACAACAGCCTGTCCGAGCTGCGCCGGCTGGTGCCCAGCGCCTTCGAGAAGCAGGTAGGCAGGCGGCTGCGCAGGGCTCTGCTCGCCGCGCCGAGGCTCTCTGCCCGCAGCTCCCGCCCCTCTCTCCTCAGGGATCGGCCAAGCTGGAGAAAGCCGAGATCCTGCAGATGACTGTGGATCACCTGAAGATGCTGCACACGGCCGGAGGAAAAGGTAAAGTTCGGAGCTGCGGCAGCTGGGCTGCTGCGCAATGAGGATGGCAGTGCTGCGGCTCTTCTGGGCTCAGGTGTCTAAGCACTGTGCTGTCCGGCGATAACTCTGCCTTGTGCCCTGCAGGGGAGAGGCACTGCGAGGTGCTGCAGCAGTTTGTCAGCACTGTGCGGTGAGCCGGCTGCTGGCAGTGTGGAGCAGAGCGAGGTTTTGTTGTTGTCAGGTGCCCACTCATCTAACATGCTAAATTTCCAGAACATAAAACTGGAAAAAACAAGGATGGAATCAGAGAATTAGCAGAAATGGCGACGTGTGCTTTAAATGGGAGCAAATTTACTAGTTTGCAAAGTGATCTCTGATAAGTTAGAACTTGTGCTTGTAATGGATTTTGCTGTGCTGTAATTTTGCTTGCACTGGGAGATGTGAAAAGAACAAAAGTACTTTCAGAAGCGGTGTGCAATTTCAGTCTGCAGTCACAGGTCTCAGTCTGTAGTCCTGGGAGCTGCAGCATCACAGCACAGATATAAAAGAAGCCTGTTAGCCCCCAAAACAGACAACAGCAACAAAAAAGAAATAATAGGAAGCTTGGTAGCTAATCTGCATTTGGGATTACTAACAAACATCCAAGTGAAAACACTTATAGGGGAAGGTGGCATGGAAAGGCTGCGCGCAGGCAATGACTGGAAAACGGTGTCTTAAGCCTTCATTCTTTTTTTTCTCTCGTAGGTTATTTCGATGCTCATGCCTTGGCTATGGACTACCGGAGTCTCGGGTTCCGAGAGTGCCTGGCTGAAGTCGCTCGATACCTGAGCATTATAGAGGGCCTGGATGCCTCTGACCCGCTGCGGGTCCGACTCGTGTCTCACCTCAATAACTACGCCTCTCAGCGGGAAGCAGCAAGCGGTGCGCATGCTGGCATTGGACACATTCCTTGGGGCAACGCCTTTGGACATCACCCTCACATATCTCACCCATTGCTGCTGCCTCAGAATGGGCCCGGCAATACCAGTACTCCAGTGTCTTCCTCAGAACCGCATCACCAGGGCAGAATTGCCGCCTCACATGCTGAAACTTCCTCACTCAGAGTGCCCCCAAATGGCAGCGTCGGACCAGTGCTCCCCGTGGTCACATCTACTACCAAACTGTCTCCTCCTCTTCTCTCCTCCATGGCGTCGCTGTCTGCGTTCCCCTTTTCATTTGGCTCGTTCCATCTCCTGTCCCCCAATATGCTGAGCCCGTCGGCACCAACACAATCAGCAAACCTTGGCAAACCATACAGACCATGGGGGACTGAGATTGGAGCCTTCTAAGAACTAACTCTTTAGTAAGGGTGGGGAAGCCTGCAAACCTAGCTGAGCTGGGTTATGCCACTCTTAACATTGAAGTTCTTAATAACTGGGACAAAGGTACAGCTTCACCTTAACTAAATTTGTCTAGAAACTGTCTCTTTGGATTTTTTTTTGTTTCTTTTTTGTTGTTGTTTTCTACATTTTTGTATTAGCAGGATTTTTTTTTTTTTTTTTTTGAATAGTTGTCTGAAAATAAAGTTAACAATAGTGGATGTTAACACTTGTGTTAGATCTGTGCTGAACACTGAAATCAATTTTGTAACAGCTCGTTTCGAATGTTCCGTTTTTCCTGAGTACATCCGACTGCCTTTTTGTGAAGAGGTATCACCTATTATTGTTAGCTACAGCCTAATTTAGTTATTAATTTTTCCAAGACCACTCTTCTTAACAAGCTGTGTTTTTGTTAATATTTTGACACTGAGATGTTCTATAAGGAATTACTGTTTTTGTAAACTATATAGGAGTCTTATATTTCTGAACAAAGCGTTGACAAATCAGATGGACCAGCTTGACCAGCTTTATCTACGAGCCCAGTTTCTATTTCTTCTGCTGTGATTTGGTATATTTGGAGGTCTTATTCTAGTCCCTAGTGGGTGTTTCTTTGCATCACAGAATCACTGCATTATTTCTTCCACCCAAAGGAGCAGTATGTGCTTTAGTGCAGACTTTAGAATGGGGAGGGTGCAAAAGCAAAATTAGAAACTACAGTTGGTGGTGAGTTTCATTGCTAGAGATGTGGAAAATTTGTTACCCGCAGTAGCCTTCCAGCATGTTCAACTTACAGGGCCAGATTCTGCTCTGAGTTACAGTAGAGCAATTGCTGTGTTACTGGTATTCTTGGTTAAGTGAAAGCAGATTCTTTCTCTTTGTGAGCTTCAAATCTGCACCTGAAACAAATTATGCTGGTATTTAGATATCCAATGGAATGGTACAGTGGGAACCTGTTCAGTGCACGACTTTGTTGCTTAACAAATGTATCCTAACTGGTGCATTTTTCTGTTGTTGTTTTTGCATTTTGCTTTTAGGGGCAGTTCAGTGCTACTCCTCATTTTGCAAGGGCTCTGCTGCATTCTCGTGTGCGTGAGTGTGTGTGCGTATGTGTATACATGTATATTTTGTTTGATTTCATGAGAATCTTAATCTGAACAGGTTTATCTAGTGAGTTCCACTGGACTAGGATTGACTGCTCTTGTATTTGTGTTGTGGTTAAATAAAGGAGAAAGAACAACGCATTTTAAATGACACGTTTGTCTGGTATATATATCAGCAGAGAGTTCTGTGCCTTTGGTATCACGGGCAGTGCTGCCTTTCTCTGGGCATATGCATTTACTTTGTTCCCATTCATCCATTGTGGTGTACTTACATACATGAATTGAGCGTAGTGTGAAGAACCACTGTGCCTCAGGACCACGGCCAAGGGAATGAAAGTTAAGGATGCATTTTGTGTGTTAATCCTCCTTGCCTGGCAGTATGTAGGTAGGAAGTGAAGAGATACAAGTTACTGCTAAAGAAGAGCTTAAAGTTGCACAACACCTAATTACTCTTACTGCTTTGTCTTAGTATTAAAAAATGATCATTGTGGATGTGGAACCCCTTCTGGTCAAATCCATGGAAGTCCTATGGCTTTGTGGCAAAGTTCTGTTCTTAACTGCCTCACTGAGTTCATGTTCTGTGTGTTAGTGAAGGGTGTACCCACTGACTCTGACTGATCCTCTGCTTGTCACCATTCAGTGTTAATGGCATGCTCTGCTTCTTCTTCAAGCAGCAGCCTGACAGGCTTAAATGTAGATGGAGAGTTTTCTCCTTGAAAGACGTATGAGCAGAGATCCCACCTGCAAACCTCTACCTGGAGAATTTCTCTTGGGAGTACCTCACTCCTTTCCCATGTGTTTGAATTTCTAGTACTCTTGTATTGGTACGTGGTGTATCTTCGTCTGGATTTAGCTCTGCCAGAAGAGCTGAAAGAGCTCGGCCTGTGGGAGAAGAGTGCTTTGTTTAAAGAAGGGCTCTCGGGCCAATTAAGGAGTGGCATTGACAAGAGGCTGAGAGGGCTAGGCTTTCTCGGAAGGATTGCTGTGAGGCTGGGAAGAGTGGGAGGTTATTCAAGTGTGTAACCTTGTTTTACCTTCTTTCCCAGGCTGCAGGGGGCCACTGTTAGAGACAAAATGCAAAACACTGGGGCAGCTAGGAATATATAGGTGTTATCGAGATTATCAATTATAGAGTTTTATGTATAAACATGAAACAAGAGGCTGTAAAATTCCAAACCCAGTTTCCTTTTCACAGGATGTATTGTCTCCTGTTTAGTTATGCTCTGCCTAGTGTTTAGGTTTTCATACTAAATTAGTGATCCTACGTAGAAGATTACTACTGTGCATGCAGCTTTAGGTCTTCTAATAAATGGCAACTTTTCTCAGCCCTTTAATGGTTATTTCACTGACATTCAAATTATTTTGCTTGCCTTTAAATACCTGGCTCTTTTGTGTAGAAAGACCCCTGCAATAGCTTCTGTTCCACTGTCTTAATTTTGAATGAACTTCAGAAACAGAGGGCAATAAAAGTTTAGATGCTGTGTTTATACTCAGTCTTCTCTTTCCATTACCAATGGCAAAAGTATTAAAGCACTAATCTTATTCAATTTATGCAATACATCTGTATTAACTTTTAGAGACTGAAAATCCATTGACTGCTCCTTAGAAACAGGTGAATGAATTCCAGGAACTCAGGAAAGCTAAAAATTCAAATGGAAAAAGCCTGACCCAGAAGCTGATGCATGGGGATTAGAAGTTCAGGGCTATATTACAACTTGTGCTGCTCACTAAGTCATGCTTGGCAATCACTTAGCCGTATCTGTTTTGTCAGCTGTGAAAAAGCAGTGGCATTGCTCGTTCTCTTTTCTTCAGGACAGAGTGGTAGCTGGAAGTTTTCTATGTAAATGACAGTTACTGTTGTTTTCAAAAACCGAAGTTGTGAGACATTCAGCTATTTTTATTTCCTACAAAATGATGGGTTTCCAAAGACAGAGAGAGGCAAAATAATGTTGCTCCTATAGATAACAGATATTTCCTGAGCCCCAAGTATGTCCTTGTTTACCCTATTAAAAACAAACAAACAAACAAAAACCTACCAACCAACCAAAAAAAAACAACACACAACCAACCAACCCAAAACAATCCAGAAGCAAAAGCTTAACCAGAGAGGCAGTAGAGAAGAAAGAAAATGCAGATGTGACTTGATCCCATGACCCTTCCACCACCTTAAATTGCTTCGGATGAACTGCATCTGCCTGGAAATCCTCAGGCTAGCATTTCATGTGGGATGTAAGACAATGTGGTATTTAAAGTCAGCAAATACTATCTTCCTATATCAAAGAAGCTGGACTGGAGTGCGGAGTAAATTTAAGGAGCTGGTAAATACTGCGTAAATCCAGATACAAACCTCTGGAAATTCATTCTGTGCTTTGGCATAAAAGAATAGCTCATCAAAGTGACATTTTTTGCTTTTGGAAAAAAGCTGTCACTAGTTCTTAGGCCTATTTCTGTTCAGCACTCCTGTCTTACACTCGTAGCATGACAGACTGTATTAGCATCATGCTAAAAAATGATGAATCCTGACTGTTGCCCTCCTCACTCTCACATCAGCATGTGAGTCCCCAGGTGACAGGAGCCTTTCTAGGCTTACTTAGCAGTGGGAAGCCTGCCAGGTCTTTCCTCACAACAAACGAGCCCAAGTGAGCACAGATAAACTGAAATCCTTCTTCCTGTTTTATATTGTGTGCCTGTTCACAGCCATTTCTGGCCAGAAACTCCCAGTTTGGATTGCAGTATACTCCATGCTGAGCTGAACCCTGCAGCAAATCATGTGCAGGTTGTGGGCTTTCTGCTGGGAGGCAACAAAAATGATTTGAAAGCCCTTTGCTGGGGTGTTACATGAAAGGCTGTAGAGATGGACCGTGGTACTTGCCAGGTGACTCAGCATGCTGAGGCTTTTGCCCGGCTTGTAAATAAAAATTAGGCCAGTCTCTTTCTTCTGGAGCCAGAAGATGAAGGCATTAACTCATGCCTGCAATATAGTAGCATGACTGCAGTAATAAATGTTGAAATGCCAGTGTCCGGTGAGATACGGGTATTTGAAGGTGTCTTTTGGGAATCTGAAGAATTCATCTGGAGAAAGTCTTTATGAAGGAAGTGCTTGGGTATTTTATGTCATACTCACTCATATCATCTCGTCCAGTCCATTTTTTTCTTTACCAAATTCATACAAATTATTCATACAACATGAAGGCATGGACCAAATGACTTTGCTTTGACCATGCTGTGTGCAGCCTGCCCAAGCCTTCCCAGGATCCCAGAATTCAGAGGCAGAGGTTCTTTTCCAGCTGTACCTTGTTCTTCAATCTATCACATAAAACAGCCGTGTAACACAGCAAGAATTCTCCAAGTGCCTGAAACAGCTCAGCACCTGGGGGCATTCTGCCTTACTGATAGAGCCCTCAATCACATTGCATTCTTTGGACCTTTTCAGAGGCTTTTTCAGGCTGCATCCTTCAGGAGAAGCCTCCAGGAAAGGAAAGGGGATAGCTGGATGCAGTTCTGCACATTTCTGTGCTCCTGCCTGACAGGGCGGCCCCAGCACAGGAGGTCTCTGCAGCGCACTCTCTTATTTCTGTGTTGGAAATGCTTCTGGGAGGTCTCCAGACAACCTTGTGTTTCTCCGAGGTAAGCTGCAAAGTCAAGGAACAGACAGTAGTAATGGCTCAAATGCTGATGGTTTGTGTACTTCTCCATTTTGCCCTGAGTTTACAGAAGAAAGGATTTTGAAGCAGAAAGGTTAGTGGGACAGCCTTGGGGAGAGAATGGCAGAGAACAGGAAGGAAGGCTAATGTGGATCAAAGGAAAGCTAAGGCCGTGAACAGATGAAGAGCTGAATTGTTTGCTTTGTCTATTGCAAAGGTACGGAAACAACTGTTGTCAGATGACAAAATAAGCTGCACGCTAGTGCTTAAAGAGTTTGGAAAGAGGAGAACAATAATCTCAGTAAATCATAGTTTTGCTCAGTAAGCCAGAATCAGATAAACACGCAAAAACGGTGGCATGTGATTTAAAACCAAGATGGAGTTGAAACAAATGTGTGTGTGGATGTCGCTATCTACTTTGATGGGCTGTCTCATCAGGTAAAGGAGAAATAGGGCTTGGGTGGTCATTCCCAGCTGTAATAATGCATCACAGCATGATTTGCTGATCGTATTTGTGCAGTCTGGTCAAGTGAGTGTAAGGAAGTGGAAGAGTTGAAGTGTGGTCTATGAATGAGAGTGGTTCGTGGGGCTCAACACAGTGGAGAATTTGATGCATTGGGATGACTGGTACTATCTCCTGATGACTGGCAGCCATTCCCATGAAGTTCTCAGCCTTAGCTGCTTCATTCTTGGATTTTGGTACAGTGTTTTGGGGCACATGTTAGTTATCTACATAGCTATGAGATTTCCTTCACCATGAGGTGAACAGTACAGATCCACATTCTAGTAGTGAAAAACTGGATCTAGTGAAAGGAGTATGGAACCATTTTGGTAATAAGAAACATCCAGTAGAGAGAATTCACAACTGCTGACTTACTTCACATTATACATATGCTATTTATAGTGCAGATAATAACGTGGTAATACTGGTTTCTATTATCACCAAGCCTGTCTTCTTTATCAGAGAGACCAATTCAGAGGCTGAATTTCAATATCAAAAGATGAAATGAAAAGAATTATCACCTATTATTGTTCGGTGATGGTTATGTAAAAATGTGTGGGGTTGTATGGTGATTTAAAATTGTAACGAAGGGGACTGAAGTGTGTGCAGTACGAACTCTTTCACATGCTACACAGCAAGCAGATTTTTTACTTCATAAGGAAAACATCAATTTGATTGAACAATGTGCCCCCTATAATGTTGTTGCCTATCTGTCTGTAGATTGCCCCTTTGAATTTCTCTGGGATTCATTGCGTCTTCTGTTAAGAGGAAATTATCAACAACAAGAGGAAATCCTGTACTAGTACTGAATAGTCCTTATTTTAAAGGTACTTCCCTTCTTGTGGGAATTGTATATAATCAGAACAACACTCCATAAAACCGACAAAATTATTTTAGAAGGAGACAGGTCAGCCTTTTATTTAAAAGGTCTGACGTTATTCTACAGAAGAAAATCAATTGTTAGAGTGGATGACATTCTCTGTGAGTTGCCTGTGCTTCACAAAGGTGGGGCAAAGTTTAGGGCACTGGTAACAGGAAGTCTGAGCTCCTTAGAGACTTGTTTTCTGGAGCACGCAATGACAAAATTGCTGGTTTTGTTCGCAAAAATAGCATGAGGAGTGATAATGATTAAACTTTATCCTCTTAAGAATTTACCTTGGTGGGGATGTGAATGGCGCACACACCCACTGGACAGAAATAAATATGTTTTAGTTCAGTGGGGAAGGGGGTAAGATGCATGGCATCACAGCAGTGTTGTGATACCATGCAGAACAGCTGCTCTTTTGAGCTCCCTTGCATGATGTTCCTGAGGTTCAGCCCTCTGTCCCTCAGTTGTGACTGCAAGGACCTTCTGTTCCCACATAGCCAGGGTAAGCTGAGCAGGAGGCACATGCAGCCCCCACCTGCAGCCAGGGGTTGGGCTGCTGTACTCCAAAACTTGGGGCATCACCTCAAACAAGCACACTGATGGGCACGGCTGTAGCTCTAAAGCTGTGTTGTTGTCATAAATCCATGCCTGTTGCAAAAGGGAGATTTGAAATCCCATGAACTCCCCTTGGTCTAGCCAGCCACGACTCAAACACATACTGAAAAAAGTTCAAGCTAAATCTGCTACGGAGCTTAAAAATCTGCGGGTTGTTTTTCTGTTAGGCAACATCTGTCAACTTTTGATCCCTTCTCTGGGAAGTAAGGAGGCTCCCTGCTTCTCCACGGTGCTGACAGAGATTGTAGAGCTCCCTGCACAGCGCCTCGGGGCAACCTCATCCCTCCTGTTTATCAAACTGAAGCCTCATTTCCCAGCCCTTCAGCACAGCAGCAGCTCAGGCTGAAAGCACAGCTTCAGTGGCAGAGCTGGCTGAGAGCCACCGGGACCCAACACTGGGAATTCCCATGGTCTGCCCCTAGGGACAGAACTGAAGGAGTGACGCATTAGGTTTCCGGTTAGAAAAATCCTTGCCTTTCTTCTTGCTATTTTACACAGCATTAATACCCTCATAATGTGCTAGCCAGACAGTCTGACTTTGTGCATTTTTTTAAGCAAAAAGGGAGCTGTAATGAAATTGTTCTTTAGCTTTCATTTTGGCTGTGTTCTTTCAAATGAAAAAAAAAAAAGAGTCCCTTCTTATTCCCAGTTCTTATGCTAGGAGTACAGCCCTCCCTCCGCAATATTGTCATTGCCCTGCATGAGATAAAAACGCATCCTGTATTGAACAGTTGTTGAGAAAACTGCAAGTTTTACGCAGTGAAATGCCTTTTATATCAGAGTCTATTGGGATACAGCCTATTTAGCTCAGCTATCTGCGTTGCATTAACTGTTATATCCTAAAACTGCCATCACAAAGGAGATTTTTACAAGATTGTATTTGACACACCCCAAACGAGATTACTTTAATAAGTATGTCTGAAGCCTCTGACTGCAAAAGGCTAGGAAAGACTTTGCCGGGGGCTGATGCCACCTCAGATTTAACTTTCTGGTGACAGTATCTACTCATCTCTTATTTGGATGAGAGAAACTATTGCAACAATGCTGTTAATCCTATGGGACAGTGAAAGATAACAAAGACAAATTTGTATCTGCGACCTGTACACAGCATCTAGCCCCACTCTGTTATGAGACTGCAGAAGTTGCAAAATGAATTGTAAACCAGGGGAATAAGCAGAGTATGAGTGGAAAGTAGAGAACCTTTTTGGAATGAAACCTCACTAAAAAGGGCATTTTTTGTGAATAAGCCTCCTTCTCCCCATCTCCGGGTCTTCTCAAACTCAGCAGCCTTGTACTTGCTTCTCCAAAGTTAAGTGATCTCTGTGATGTCCCATGGAGGTGTGGCACTATGTTCGGGATAGAGAAGCAGGACTCAAAAAGGTGAACCTGAAGCACCTGGTTGAGGTCTTGGCTGAGGTGGAAGGACCTGGTTAACTCTTCATTTTTTTCCCCTCAGTACTTCTGCAGCATTTGCTGGACTGAAAGCACAGCTGCTCTTGACTTTCTGGAAGCCACAGATAAAGAATACTTCTTCAAATCAGGCTCAGTTAGTCCCCATGTCAAAGCTCAGGCAACGAAGAACACCAGCAACATTTAGCAAACCTTTTCCTAGTCTCCCATAGCACTTGTGTAAAGGGAAGAAACAAAATAATCCGGTTCCCGCAGCACCCATCAGAACCCTTAACAGTAGGACAGTATTTCACACTCTGAAGTCTCCTAACACCTTCAGGTATTTCAGTGCAGCTAGTCCTGTTCACTGCTCCCTGATGAAAGATAATCCAGCCTGCTGTTGGAATGCAACCAAGTTCTTAGGCAAAATGAATACTCCCCTTAGATTCATTTTTGTGTGTTTGACTTCACGACTCAACACTGTATTTTTAACACAGCCTTTTGTGTATAATGCATGAGGTCTTAAAAATTATTTGAAAGCACAGATTCCTCTATACCTCAAATCATCATGCGTATAGTCCATTAGTAGTAGGGCTGAAGGTCTTGGATTTACTACTTAGAGCTCTTCCACTGAGAGGCATAATTGGTGACACAGGTAGATTATCCTCATATGGACCAGATCCAGAGCAAAATGAATCTAAGGGTTTCAGAAGTATCTTTCTGAGGCACTCTTTACTGTGATGATGGTGTACACTGTGCTGCTGAAGGCTCCTTTAGGATGGCATAGATTGCCAGTGTGGGACAGGGCCATGGTAGGGACATGAAGAGGTGCAAGATGGGGTCCCAATGGGAAACCTTGCAGTGATAAAAATGTCTGAGGTGGGAGTCCACAGATAGAGCGCAGCTTTGGGAAGAAATTCAAGTCATGAAAAGAAGCTGGTTGGGATTGTGGAAAGAGGTTAGAGTTGAGGAAAGGCTTGTGTGTGAAGGGAGAGGAAACTCCCCTCAATCCTCCTCATTTGCTAGAAATGTCACAGCTGTTAGCAATCCAATGTGGCTTATCAGTAACTTGGATATGTGAGGTAAGGGACATGAGAGAAAGAATAACCAACACGTGGGCTGAAGCCTTATTTAGAATGGGGTTGCCCCTATTCATGAGATGAACATAATTACCTGGATGAGAAACTGGCCATATAATTCTTTTCCTGTTGCACAAGGTGGCTCAGATCCTGATGTGCTGCTGGTATGGCTGTGCCCTTACAGTCTTCTCTGGACATAAGCAGTATTGTAGTAGATTTTATTTTTTCCCTGGCTAATTTCTTGTTTTCCTTTTGTGGCCTCTTCTTTGTGGCTGCCAGATACCAGCAACAATCACAAATATGTAGCATTAAATAAACAACCAGATGCTTTGGCAAAGCATTTCTGCCTACACATGGTTCATTTACCTCAAATAGCCAATCTGCATCTTTCACTGGTGGCAAGAACTTATTCAAGAAACGAACATGGAATCCTTATAACCTTGGGGAAATTATCCCTTCATGATAGTGTCTGGGGACAGCTTGTAATTTGGACAGGAGACCTGTTTAGGGATTCTTGATAAGAGAGAAAGACGAAATCTCTTTTGGGTAGAAAGAAAAACTCATTTCTGGAGGACATACAAAACTATGTCAGTTATGTCTATGCTTAGGGAGAGTACAGAAAACAGAACATATTAGTGTCTCTAGAATAATTTCGGTTTATGCTCTGGCTTTCACAAGACTGGAGGAGGAAGGCTGTGAGACAGCGGAGCAATTGCTGTGTTTAGCTGGGCTGCCTATGGGAGCAGAGCTGCGCCTTTGGGGCCGGGTGTGTTGGCTCTACAATAGCAGTGGAGCTGTTTGGGTAACACTTACATATAATTTTATGACATGGAGAGAAAATAGGTTTCTATAGAAATAATTTTTACAACTCTGTTGATTTAACAAAGAAGGAGAGTGCAATGAGAGTGCTTTTGTTCCAAAAAGGACTTTATAGCATACATTGTTTCCTGAAGTCTCAGTGGCTTTCTGCAGGTTGGGGCTAGCTCTGTTTGCTTTTCCTTCCTGTCCCTCTTGGGCCAGCAACTGTGGCTGGGCCCAGTTCTAACACTTAGAGCACAGGGGAAAGAGGATTTCCTTAAAAACCCAAAATAAACCAAAAAAGCTGTGCAGAATCTTGGCAGAATGCATAGAAATTGAAAGTTTCAGCCTGTTGTTTTCATGGAGGTTAGAACCCTACTGATGTCCATGGGTGTCTTTTCTTTCTAGTCTGTGGGATCAAATGTTATACAGTCAGAACTGCAAAATAGTTATTTCAGTGACCCCGAGCATGGAGATTTCCCTTACAGAAAACAATCTAGTGTCAGAAAGCATCTTTATTTCCCAGAGTTGTATTGGCATCTCTATGAAACAAGAATGCTTCGCTTCTGCAAACACCTATACCAAAAAGTTTGTGTTTCTGCTGATTAAATAGTTGGTTTTATTTTTATTATAATTATTGGTTTTAACTCTTATTAAAAATGGAAAAATTGTACTGCAAACCCAATCTGAAAAGTAAAACACTGAAAATTGTCAGAGTCCTGCTGGCTTACAAGCAAATGTATATAAAAAGTAACAGCAGTTGTGGGCATCACCGCAGATCCTTCTCTTGGCTGCTGAACTTTCTCTTCTAATCTCAGAGATAACAGCCTGCGCATCACATGCAGGGGATGACATGGTGTGACCTTAGAGTTTGAAGACGTGTGTGTCTCTAAGGTGTCAGGAGGAGCAGAAAAAGACCAGTGTTAGATTTTTTTCTTAGCAGATGCTTCGTTCTGGACAAATCATTGAAAAAGTGAGATACGATTCAAACCATGTACACTACCGGTGTTGAAAATGAATCATGCCACTTGAATGAGGCATTGAATGTGAAGTGGCAATGATGCCTTGACTATAGAGGAAGCCTGATGGCAAAACAGAGCATTGCTGGCTCGAGGATTTGCATCAGTGCTGGCTCTCACATCATTAAATGACAGAAAGTGAGCCCATGTCCCTGGGAGGGAATGTTTGCCATCTACTTCCCTCTGTTGACTGAGTTACTGAAGTACACTACACTTGAAGTCAAAGCTCACAGACAATGAGGTAAGATTGAAAGGCAGACAATAAGCCAGATTCTTGGCATTGGTGAACTGGTGGAGCTTTGCTGAAAATATTACCATGGCTCAGGATTGGCCCACTTAGCTCATAGTTTAAGCAGCCAACTTTGTACAGGGCCACGCTCTCAAAAAGAAAAGCCATATCTTACGTGTATACACATTTGTAGGTTCTTCTCCCTCATCTTTTTTATGTCTAAATAATAGACACCCCAAATCTAAACTTGTCTTTGCATCAAGCTGACAGTCATAACTGACACTTGGCAAGAAATAAAGGAGGAAAATAAAGCAGAATTACTTTTTTTTTTCTTTTAAATTTCAGATGCAGGGTTTCAGGAGAGCTCCAGGAGTATTGCTTTTTGTTCCTGAAATATCAGTACACTCACACTGGCTAAAAGTTCTTCATAGAATGCTATGCACATGTAAAATGCATTATGGAGAGATGCCTTTATAGAACTCTAACAGCTTGTTTGCACTGGTATCAGATTGGTGTGCCTAATAACTACCATCCTATTACACTCTGCCTTGACCACAGAGTATACATTTCTCTCTTTCGGACAGAGAGAAATGGCAGCAATGAGTCATGTTTAATGCTTATGTCATTTGACATGAAAACCATTTCCACCAGAGACTAGCAAAGCTCTGGTTTGTAGCTTCTTTTGTTTTCTCACCACTTCCCTGGCATCCTCCTGTGTGAAATTATGTTTCAGAGTGCTAAAAAGGATGCTCAGAAGGTGTAATATCTACGTTTTTGATTTTCTGCTGACAGAAGAGTGTTACTCCGAGTACTACTTCAGCTCTTTGGCAAGCACCCCTTCAAATTTGAACAGATTTGTGTTTGCCTGAGATGTTACAAAATAGCATGCCTGTGCTGAGAACCAGACCTCATCCATGACAAAGGCACCGCAGTGGTCTTGACACAATCCTTTCTTGGGCATATGGATGACTTTCTGGTGTCCCCTGATTCAGTCAAAAGAGCAGCATAGGCTCTGCATTGCCTTTTGAGAAGTGAACCGAAGGGCCACATCTCCTGCTAGACACTTGTCAGAGCTCACCCTGTGCTGAGACGCTGCTTCCACAGAGAGAGCTTAGAAATAACGTGGTTCTCTTTAAGAGAAGGTTTGTAAATCTCTTAAGACTTTTTGGCAACAAGATGTGATCATCTGTCCATCTGCAGAATGTATTGGCTGGCCAGCTCATAGTGGTGGTCAAAAATAGCCCTGAGATCTCCTGAACATGCCAAGGAATGCTGCAGCCCTCTTGGAGGCCTTTGATCAGAAGCACAGTCTCATGACTTACTTGGCTCTGCTCAGCAGATACATGCTTTAGGACTCTGGTTCTGGCTGTCATCCCCGGGCCTCATTTATTGTTATCTTTACTTCAGGCCTATTCTGGTACACTCACTACCAGCAGATTAACTGTTCAAAGGTCAGTCATTTCTTAGCACCAGGGTAAACCAGGTCCTTCTTTCATTCAGCTCCTATCCTCACTTGAGTTATTCTGCCGGGATCCTAATAACCGTGATACAGGGTCACTAGTGAGCTCTGCTGCTTCCAGCAATTCCTCCTTGTCCCATCGAATGTTCTGACTGATATGGCCTTTGGGAGCACACTGAAAATACACATCAGTAAAACGAGCCAGCATAAAGATTCTTCAGGTGAATCATTTACACATATCTTCAAAAAGACTGATAAAGAAACTCCACTAAGTGTAGAACTCTTGTGGATTGATTAAAACTGTGATGAATAATCTTTGCTGTTGTTTTCACAGATTCCTAACTAAAATCTATACATATTTCCCTGCCTTCAGGGTTAGCACCCAAGACGAAGGGATACATTAGACAGGCTGTAAGGCTGTGGTTTGATTTTCTTATCTGGTGAAAGATTATTTTGTGACTGGGAATACTGTAAAGTAGGCAATGTCATCATGCTTTCATGGTGAGACCAATGCTGCCTGCATTTGGCACAAAAGGAGTTACTCTTAACACACACACACACTGCTCCTTAGGTATAGACCTGCATCTCAATGGAGAGAGACCCGCTTGTAGTTCTTGCACCAAATCTGCTATTTTGATGACTTCATTTATGATACAAGGATAATTGGACTTGATAACCTCAGGGAAAAAACTGGAAAGTATCTCATTTGTGTCAGAGAATGGAGAGGTACAACTCCTGAACCAAGTCCCACACAGGGTCACAGGCACTAAACCTTAGAACTTCTCTTTCTTAGTAGGTGGCCAATGGCAGTATTTCCTTTGCTGGGTGTTTCTGCTTGTTTGTTTGATTCATTGTTTTCATTCAGCAGTTAGATCCAAGTATTATCTGAATAACGTGATGAATGGATGACTGCCATAGTTCCAGATTATTAGCAATGTACTTTCCATTGTAGGTTATGATGTGGCATCTAGGTGAAAAGAGGATGTTATCTGAAGGGCCATAACATGTGCCCTATTTGATTTACTCCAGTGACTCTAAATGTTTCCCTTTCACAGTGACTCAGCTTTTCATCTGTGAGATCTTGAACGACATATTTGGAGCTCGATTCAACATTATGGAACAAATTCCTGTTGATATCAGTGAATATTGAGGTCAGATTCTTTATTAGCCATGCAAAGATTAAGCGAGTGAGCACACATCTTCATTGTTACTTCGTCCCTTTCTGTGGTATTTGTAGTTAATTTTTAATTGTACTTTTTAAAGCATGGTCAAAATACAAACATTTGTAAGTAAAAATATTTCACTCTGAGAATGTGTTTATTTGTGGCTGCTATAACAGTAGCAGTTTTTCTTTGGAGTAATAAAAATTGAGATAATGTTTCAAAGTCAAAAATTAATTCAGTATTCTCTTATGGATGAAAACTGACTGATCAAAACCGATTACATGCTAATATAATGCAGAACATTTGGAACAGTTATTAACAATGTCCAATTAAAGTATTTCTTGTATGTTCATAGTATCACAGCTATTTCATTACAATCCACACATTCCTCTTTGAAGAATCCATGAAAAGGGACTCAGTTTAAGTAAAATGATGGCTATATAATGCAATTGTGATTTATGATAAAGAAAAGGAAAGAAACTTGTCCTTAAGCAATTTTGCAGATCCACATCTGTTTTTTGAGAGGCAAAGTTAATTCTTCCGAAAGTAGAACACTTCTTCAGTTTGACAACAAGCATTGAACTCTGTGCAAATCCTTGTGTGTGACTTAAACAGCTTTTCATAGGGTAAGCATTGTACAGTTTCAAGAGGCACACATGAATTAATGAGGTCCAAACACTCAAAATTATGTGTTGCCTTCTTATGTTGCTTCATTCCCTCATGCAAATACCAAAGAATGACCTTCATTTGTCATGAAACACTCTTATCAGGATTTGTGAGTATTGTCTTATTTTACGATGAACTAAATTCCCAGGATAGGGTGAAACATGCTTTAGGAACCATTTGCATTTTTCCTTTACATATCCTTCTCTACCATGGCCTCAGGAGAACTCTTCTTCCAGAAATATTAAGCAGTTTGTAGTAAGGTGGGCTCTATCTAAGGCATTCAGTAGTCCTCAAGAAATTCACAGATTCATGTTCTCCTATGGCTGCTCTACAAAATGAAGCCTAGTGCCATGCACAAACTTGTCCAGAGAATGAGTAACTTATGTGAGCAACTTGGAGAATTACATGGAGGACTTCGGTTGTGAGAGAGGCTTGCTTAACTAAGGTAGGAAGCATGTGAGTCATATGAAGCATAGGTAAAATGACATTAGTGACACTTCAACTTCTGCTTTGAGTTGCCCTGATTCTAATACCCTTCATAGGAACAGTATGCTTCCCTATGTTTTCCAATGACAGCTTAAAATCTCTGGCCTGTGTGATGGCAGGACCTAAATGCAGGAAATTTGCACCTGAATCACCTACCCTTCTGGCCTATTGTTGGCAGCAGTGGCTGTTTTGTGTCTTGCAGGTATCACAGAATTACAGAATGGCCTGAGTTGAAAAGGACCACAATGATTATCCAGTTCCAACCCCCTGCTGTGTGCAGAGTCACCAACCACCAGATCAGGTGCCCAGAGCCACATCCAGCCTGGCCTTGAATGCCTCCAGGGATGGGGAATCCACAACCTCCTTGGGCAACCTGTTCCAGTGTGTCACCACTCTCTGAGTGAAAAACTTCCCCCTAATATCTAATCTAAACCTCCCTTGTCTCAGTTTAAAACCATTTCCCTTTGTCCTACTGCTATCCACCCTCGTAATCAGTTGTTCCTCCTTCTGTTTATATGTTCCCTTCAAGCACGTAAACGAAGGTGGCCTTCAGATCATGAGCAGATCATTTCTGTGCAGGACTGTTGACTCTTTCTTCTCTTGTTCGTGAAGAATCCTCTGGAGTGGTCCCTTGTTTGAGGGTAATTTTTTCTGATTTTTAAAAAATGTTTACAATTATGTTAAAATAATTTTATGATTGCATATGGGGTTGCTAATACTTCACAGACTGTATTACTTCAGTGACAAATCATACTCAAAGCTTTCTTCAGTACACTGACGTGCTAATTGCAGCACTTGATATTGGAAGTGCCACATGTATAATTTCATAGTAGGATTTCTTAGATTTAGATGTAATAAAATATCTGCAGTTACTGATGTGGCTACTTCAGTTGACATGTAGCAGGTACCTCATGCAATGCAATGAATAACATGAATATTCATGAAATAACCCACATAGACATTTGCCTTCGTATTTCCAAAGCCTATTGCTTCATTGGTATGATTTATCTCCCTCTGCAGGCATTTTCTCAGAAATTGCCCTTAGGATGGTAAGATTCATGGGTCTTACGTAGTTCTGTGGAAGTGATGAGTTGCTATAGATCTTCTCTAGGCATTTCTGATATCTCAAATTCATAGTCTTAGCATCTGCGTAAAACTGCAACTGCTCTAGCTACTTGTAGCTGTATTTTCAGCCAGTACTTATCTGGCCAATTATAATAGATATAATTTCATACTTCATTTCTGTTGCTTTAAGACTGCTGTAAATGCAGTGCTCACTAAAAGAACGTTACTGGCTTCATAGTAATGCAAAGATGTGAAAGCAAGTTTTAAGCCTTTTTTCTAACGCAATGCTTTTCTGTGCTTTCAGTCAACTACAGCTTCTAACATAATACTACCAGAAATTAAATAAGTCATCTTTAACACCAGAATAATGAATAAATCACTGAGCAGAATAAGGAGAGAGACAGTGTTTTCCCATGTTACACAAACAGAGAAAGATTAAGTTTATGGGTTTTGCTCCTCTCGGATTTGATGTTGTGGTATTTCTGTTTGATTTCTGCCACAAAGGGAAGGAAAGCTCAATACTGCATCAGCATTGTGCTCCGAAACACAGTGTGCTTCTTTTTTAATCATTCATTTTTGTATACGCTTCAGATCTGCACATCATGCAGTTACTACTGACAGCACTGTGCTGAGTGTAGGACTTCAGGGATACAGAATGCAGATGGAGCTCTTTACCATGCTGAAATACTTGCCTAATTTGTAGCTTTTGTCCTGCCTTTAAGCCCATTAAAAATAGTCTGAAATGTGGTGGGAAAAAGAGAGAGATACAGACTACACCTATATGCTTTATTCCTCTGGGAAGCAATTATCTTTGTTTTAGAAACTTCTTGCCTTGTTCTCTTTGCCAGGAGAATCAGATGAAGACTGCATATAAAATAGTATCTGACTGCATGTTAGTCACATGTGTGTTACAGGACAGGGCAGTTTTCCCTCCATTATAACAATCTCAAAGTTTTCCATTTACTTCTCCTTTAAAAAAAAAAAAAAAAAGAACTAAAAGAAAAGAACTGCTTCTTGAAGATGAAGCAGATAGCAGACAGCATTATCATGTGAAATCAAACACCTGTGCACCTGTGTGGCTCACATTCATGGGTTGTTACAGATACCAGAACTTTGCACAGGCCTCAGACATATCAATAAAAGAAAACACCCATCAGGGATGCTAAATACTACACTGATACTATGCAGCTCTTACTCAGGCAGCTTCAGAGGTGCATACTGAGGTGCTGGAGGCTGGGAAGTGCTGCCATGAGCTTGCCCTGTCTTCAGAGTCACCTGTGGGTATCTGTCACTGTCCACTAGCTGTGACCAAGTAGAAGCTGTGACCAGAGGGACAACCTGTCTGCTGCTTTGGGAAAAAAGAGTCAGAGTTTGGTGCCAGGATAAGGTGTTGCCTTGGCTCCACCTGTGCTGCTGTGGTGGCTCTGCCTGCCCTCCGTGCGGACGGAGCAGAGCCCATGAAGCTGCATTACGGCAGCTGAGTGCTTGTTCCGGCGTGCCCTGGGACTCCCAGCGGGGAGCTTCTATATGTGAAGCTGGCTGAGCTCAGCCAGCTCTGAGCCCACGCCAGGGAGCTCAAGGCTGTTTGGATCCACCCTCGCACACGGGCTGCAAGGGCCAGCAGATGCCTTAGGCGATGCAAAGGCCTTTCTGTAGCCAAGTCTGCTTGCTACACTACGAGCATTAAACATGTCTCAACATGGAGGCCAAATGGTGCCAGTAGCCCATGTCTGCCTGCCTGCCTGCCTTCAGGAATTATTTTGAGCTCAAAGCAGAAGTAGCACACCCAATTTTGCTCTCCGGACCCCAGCTTGGCTACTGTGGCCCCTTTTCCTGCTGTGTCCCAGTGGCAGCTGGCGTATGACAGCCTTGTCCTCCCCTGCACCACCCAGGAGATGTACTCTCCTTCTACTGCAGCTGTGCTGCAGGACGTAGCTGAGTGCATGGGTACATGGACTTGAGCTGACACACTGTCATGGGCTGAATCAAGCCCTCTCCAGCACTGATAACAGCTCCTGGGAGCACAGCACAAAGACTTGAGCTGGCTCCTTATTAAGGACATCCAAAGCCTAGCAGAAACAGTTCATTCACACGCAGGCTGTTCTGTGAGCAAGCAACTATGCTGCTCCCAAACCTACCCCTGGAGGCAGAAGACTTGCATTTATCTGGCACTGCTCCCGAGGTAATACCTACAGCAGGTAGGCATTCAGGTAATTGGATCACTGTTGACTGAAAGCTGTTTGTATGACATTGTAATCCATCACTTTTTCATCAGTTGCAAAGGGTGATACGTAAAACACAGTGCATGATGAATCTGGTCACCTCTCTGTAATCCTTTACCAGGCCTCTCCAAATTCAGTTGTAAAGAAGTTGATGTTACACGTAAAAGATGTTTATATTATATACAGCATTTTTATGTTACGTATATCACTCTATTCCATTCCATTCTGTTCTGTTCTATTCTGTTCTGTTTCCATTTCATTCTAAACACATATACTCAAATTCAGATTTCAGTACAAATAATATTGCATCAGTCTTTATGATGCTCTAAAGCAGGGTTGCAGGATATCACACAGCTAGAAAAGTGTCTCAGAACAAAAGTCTCTGCACATTGTTACGTGTTAAAATAATCGGAGTTTGCCCTCTTTCGGTCACAAATAGTTGTACAGGAGAATTTTCATGAGCTTGTGGATTTTATGGAAATTGTCATATAAAAGGCTATTTAGCAAATTGGATATTTGATAAGTTATTATTATTTTTTTAAAACATATTTTGTTATGGAACAGTCACATTCCAAAGTTTGTTTAAAAATCTCTTGCAACAGGAACAGATGAGAAAAATTGAAATTGTTTCCTTCCTCAGCTGTTTCCTTACACCATGTTAGATGTTACCTGGGTTGTATCTGGGATAATGTTTTTCCCATACATCATCTTCAGGAGCTGCTCAGGAGCTTCCTTTCCTGGGACCCATTTGACCAAAGCCAACATGTCACAGTAGGAAGATGTTTTCAGCATCCATGTAGTGGTTGGAAAGGTAAGCTGGCATCATGCTGCTGGCTTGATGGAGTGAAAGTTTGCCCAAGTAAACTATCAAACATATGCCTGCCTACGTTTATTGTGGACGTTTGAAGAATTTACCATTATTTTTCCCAGAGGAAGTTTTAAAGCTCAGATACTACTGAATACCCAAAGCATAGGCATTTTCTTGTACATCAGGTATCTTCCTTATCCATGGGGAGTCCACTGCAGACTCTTGTTTCTACAGCTCACAGAGCCTTGAGTTGCCTTTATGTGTACTGTAGGCTGGATTTTAGGCTTCTCCATCTTCTGTCCTGGTTCTCAGTATTTGTAGAGGGAGAAAAAGAGTTCAGTATTTCTGAATGGTGACAGTTCTAAGGATGACCAGTCATTTCAAATGTCAGAGCTGTTCCATGGGTCACTCCACCTCTAATTCATGTGGGCTTTTGATGCCGGCTTTACTTGTTGTTCCCTGTATTTCAGAGGTTACTTTATATCATCTCCTATGACTCTCATCTGGGATGGTTGTTGAATGTTACCCATTTCTTCCTAGACATGTATGAAGTCGCGAAGAATTAAGTATTCTGACAGTCACAAGTTTCTGTTGTAATGTCTGTATTCAGGCTACTCCTCACTCCACACCAATATGCCAAGACCTTTTTGGCTTTACATGGTTGTGCCACCCATGGTTGTGCCACACGTTAATTTACACCATTAAATCTGGGAAGGTCTGGGATCTTCAGATTTCAGAGCTACCATTTACCTTCATCTTAGTTTAATGTGGGACAGAATTGTTTTCCTCAGAGCCATCTGGTATGATGCTGTGTTTTGGTTCTAGGAGAAAAGCAAGCATATCAGACACTCGGAAGAAAACAACTCCCAGCTGAAACTAAGAAAACCTTGTTTTAAGACCTAGTGTGAACTGTGAGGCAGACGAGCTGAATACCCTCCAGAGAGATCTGCGCAATCCCGTGTACTCAGGTTATCCCCGTTCTTAAAACTGACCACTGCATGGCACTGTTGCACCAGTGTCGCTGCAGCACCAGCCGAGAGTGCAGGAAAGCATCTCTAGTTCTTCCACTCGGTGTCTACAGCCCCCTGCTGTATGAACAGCTCAGAACAGGGCACGTACTGCAATGTGGGAGCAGGTCCTACCTCTTCCCATCCTCTTTTCCTCCACCCAAAACCTGGTAAGAGCATCGTGTTCGACGTGATGGGATTTGAAAACTTGGATAAGGTAGGTGCTTCATGCTGTGTGCGTGTGTGCATATGTATCCTATGGCAAACCCAAAGGTTTGGTCCTGACAGTGGCCTGCAGAGGACAGACTGCCTTCTTCATTAATTCTCTGGTGCAGTTTTAATACCCAGGCCCAGGTCTAGTTCTGGGGATGGCGTGTGCTGTGGGCCCTCCTGGACATGGACACCTTTGTGGGGGAAAAGAGGCTTGTCCCAAGGAAACAAGGCAGACAGCCCTGCTTGGGTTCTGCACCACAGGTTTGTCCTTGGCTTGTTGCCCTGCTAGCTATGCAAAGAAAGCAAAATAGGGTCTGGAACACAACGGGGTCTTGTTGAGTCAGAGGTCAGGAAGAACTCAGTATGTAACTTGCCATTAGGAAATTAAACCACTTTCCAAGAGACCTCAAATCAAGATACTGAACCTTAAAGCCAAATATAAGCTTGACTGAGAGACCTTTTCACTAGGGCTTGAAGAAAAACACAAAGTTTGAAGACTTGGCAATGCTGGAGCTTGACATCCAGTTTCAAAGTTTACTGTTTGACTTCTCTGCCAGGTTTACTCCTATTAATTCTGCCTGAAAGACAAGTAATTTAGGCTGCAAAACCAACTTGCTGTTACAAGTTGGACTGCTGCTCCCACAGAGTTCCTTGAGCGCAGGGCTGACCTTGCAGCATTGTGAGTGGATGAGTTCCTACAGCTTTTTGACCAAGGGCCAAGTCTTCCAGGGACATAACTTGGCTCCAAAATAATACAGCCTGCATGGGTCAGAAACCAACTGTTGCAGATCTGGAGCTTCTGGCTCATCTCTCCAAAAGAGCAATTGACAGCACTTGCATGATTTTAAATCAGAAAACTAATGCTGAAGGTAATTTTTGATTAACTCTCTAGATGCTGTAAATGGAGCCAGATCCAGTTTTATATCTCATCTCTGCAGCACAGCAGGTCTATTTTATGTTTTTCAGTGAATCTGATACATGAACTCCTTTTACCCTGAGAGTCAGCGTGCTAGTACCCAGAATCTTAATGCAGTTATGGATGTATGTGCCCAGGACAACTTCATTTACTTCTCTTTCTTGAAATCCCATTTTTTTTTCAGTACTGAGTCAGGCTAAGGGGTGCACCAATTTCTTTTGTAATAACTTAATGCTAGAGTCATGTGCATAGGTTCAGTTTATATGGTAATCTTTAAAAATAACCAGCCTAAGGTCTAGCAGGAGCTAGACCTGCATTAGCGGAGAAATAAACTTGATTTATTAATAGGCCTTATTTAAATCTCATTTCCATGCTTTTATGACTTTGTTAGGCTTTCGCCTCATACAGGCACATGCCAGAAGTAATGGAGCGAGAGAAGAGACAAGCCCTTTTTCAGTTCACAGAACCCCAATTCTTTATTAATCACAGCTTGCTCACAATGACATACAGGAAAATAGCACTAATGAAGAGTAGAATATGCAGGCAGCAACCTCTGGGGGGGGGGAGGGGAGGGGGCAGGGACAACTTCAAAACTGCAGCTATTTTGGGGACGATGTGTTAGGTTTCATGATACTGTACTTGGCACAAGCACCCTGTCTAGTCATTCCTGCTTCAGCCCTCTTAGTCATAGAATCATAGAATCACCAAGGTTGGAAAAGACCTCCAAGATCATTCAGTCCTAGCTGTCCGTCTCTAGGGTTGGCTAACACTGAAGAATAAAGGTCAAGACAAATGGAAGTCAGCAGTGTGAGAAAAAAAAAAAAAAGGTAACATCTGGTTCACGGGTTCCCAGTGAAATATTTGATTGCCTCTTTTAATGTTTGTTACACATGTACTACAGCAGCATCAGAGAAGTATCATAGATCATGGCACTACAAATAAAGCCACTTGATGCTATCTATTAGTTGCTTCATTAATAAATTTTCAAGTGGTAGATTAAGCTCACTTTACAATTAGCACTTGTATGGCTGTTTGGCATCATTTAGAATTTGTCATAGCTTGATGGTTACAATGTGCCTTTTAAATTCATTTCAAACTGATACCACTTGCTTTCATTCAGTTGCAAAGCTGTTATTTGTTGCCTCTTGCTTCAGAAAGCAGAAGCACCAAGTAGTGCACATGGTGATTTAACTTCAGTTATACAGCATGCTACAGAGTCCTGTAGCGCGAGTTGCATTTGAAGAAACTATATTTTAAGAGTCTCTTGTCTTGGACAGCTGAATGTGAAGTCACGACACCTGTGATCTAGTCACTGTTTCAACAAAGCTCGTTGATGGCAAAGCAGCCTAGGTTGTTAGGCAATGACTGGTCTCTAGCACCATAGAACTACTACTGACCTCGTGGTGAGTTGGAATGAAAGTCGCAGGGAATGGAGTTAGACATGAGGTGCTTCAAATGGACAGATCCAGCAAATTCAATTGAGTGGAAATAGACAACATCAGAAGCCTGTTACAGGACATGTAAGATTATGAAATAACTTGCATAATGCAATACTTGTATTTTTTAACAAAAATGTAAGTATTTACAAAATAAGATCCAAGTTTTTTAAACATCAAGCAAATCATTCTGCAAAGAGACCGCATTGATTTTGTTTTATTTTTTGTTTCTTTTTTTAAAGTTTTTATTGAGTTCTTCATTTTTTTTTTTTTTTTAAACCATGTCATACATTTCCCATACTGATATCGCATGATCCATAATAATATAGGCAGGGGGAGTTTACTAATGGTGGGGATGGGTCACATCCACCATTGCCGTTCTCAGCCAGACAGTTCCACCTGGAGCTCCTTGTTTCTACGCACCTCTGCAGCATGCCTCTCCTGGAAAACATCAAGAAAGGAAAAATCAAACTTCGTTCTCATCCTGCATGCCAAGGGAGGTTCCTGTTGATAACATAGCTGAGCTATCCTATCCTATCCTATCCTATCCTATCCTATCCTATCCTATCCTATCCTATCCTATCCTATCTTCTCCATTCCATTCCATTCCATTCCATTCCATTCCATTCCATTCCATTCCATTCCATTCCATCCTCCTTAGACTGAACAATGAAGTTAGCTATCCTCTCTGTCTTTCTTCTGCTATGATGAAGCTGGGGAGGAGATATCAGAAGTCAATGCTGTGCCCTTCTGTCCAGTTATATCCATGTTGTCTTTTCTTTTACTAAACCAGTCCTGACTTGTTTAGACTTATTTGACCCACTGTATATTCAAATACTTCTGTGAAAATTGGTCTGTGGTCAGGAACAACAGCTGTCAAACGAATTTAGGGAATATTCCATTCAGGGTGTTTATAAAACTGTATAATTTTTGGCAGCTTCAAGATTTTAGGGTTTTTGATTTGTGCCTCTTGTTTTTCAGCTGTCAAACTGTCAGATTTTTACCATTTCTATATGATCAGTGGAAAAAAAAAGGTTAGAAAACTAAATGACAAGTCACAAGATGACTAGAGAAGCAACTCATCATAGCTGATTTCTGTTTAAGGAACTTCCTAGATATTTTCATACATTAGGGGATATTCTATGGGGATTAGTAAAAAATTCAATTAATTCAACAGGAATCTTTTTATTGGCTGAGTTAAGCTATGGATCATAGGCCAACACAGCTTATTGTATCATCTGAGTCTGTAAATCACAGTTTCTTATAAGATTCATAATTTTAAGTGCTAGATTTTCTAAGGGACCTGTTCCTCAATGCTCCAGTTAATTGCAGAATGCAAAAGTTATCTTTGATCTTATAGGAGCTTCTAGGCACCATAACCTTGAGGCATGCACAGTTCTGGTCACTCTTGAAGATATCTCACATCATCTTTTCCTGCATAGTAAGAGTTGGCTGTTGTGCTGGCAAAAACTATATAGCCATGCAGTATTTAATTTTTGGTCTATACAAATATTCTCAAATGAGTTACCGTAGTCTTTGTTAAAAAACCTTCTTTGTATTTCATGAACATCTGCCATGATATTGCTGAAGAAGAGGAGATTAACAGCCTGTAAATATGAGCATAGCATCGAGATGCTCCAGCTGTCTGTCCCATTTCCTTTTGGATCTCCAGGATGGCTTATTGCCTTTTCCCTTTGTTTTCATAAGCTTTGGGATATGTGCCTGTAAACACATCTACTGAGAAAATAAGTAATTTTTTGAGTACAATTCTTAAACTCCACAATTATTTAGTTTGCATATTTACTTAAAAATTCGGGAAACAATGGTTTCTTTTTTGCTGCATGACACTATTGTTTTCATCAAAGAAAGAAGCATTTAGAGAGGTCTCACTGGAAGTGACTGGAAGCTATTTTATTTCTATTAATCATTCATTTTCAAAAATATTAGAAAGTTCATTGGTGAGAGAAATAAATGTAAATTATCTTTTTGTTAACTCTTCTGAACATTAATTCTCATGCCTTCCTTTCTTGTTTAGGAGGGGTGATTTGGAAAAGGGTACATTTGGCTCTCAACTGTGTATTTTGTAATTTACTGGATTCTCAAGAGGAATTCCTATGGCTGTACCGAAGATCTTCAAAAGAAAGCTTACACTGTATTAGTTACAAGACTTACTGGAAGAATAGGCATGTTTTAATGTATAGGAAAGAATTTTTCATGATTTTTTCACTCTTTCCCCATCAGAAGTCAAGAACCATACACAGGATAAATGTTTAATTTGACCACTGAGTTCCTCTCCAGGTGCAAGGGAAATAAACGTAAATATCTGAAGGAAGGTTGTAAAGGGTTCTAAGACAAGAAGCAGTGTACACAAATTGGAACACAGGAGGCTAACTCTGAACACTGGAAAGCACTTTTGTGCTGTGCAGGTGATAGAGAACTGATGCAGGTTGTCCAGAAGTTGCAGAGTCTCTTTCTTGGAGACCTCCATTAACCACCTGGATGTGATCTGGGCCCCCTGTGTTGGTTGTTTCTGCTGCAGCGGGGTCTGGGCCAGATGGACCCAGTGGTCCCTGCCAACCTGTGATTTCCCCAAAGTGGCTTAGATAGGCATCAGGGACTCTGGTTTAAAACTAACTAAAGTTTTGTAACTGAGAAAAGAGCTATGCACAGCATCTCTTTGAAATACTGATCAGATGCTCTTCTCTAGTCCAGACTGAGGAGTGATGGCGCAGTTACCTTTTCTTGGAGACGTTCAATAAGAGCAGCTAGATTAGCTTCGCGGTTTTCTTTGATCTGTTCCATTTTCAGTATCAGCTTTTCCTCTGCCATTTTGCTGAAGTTATTGTTCTCCTCCAGAGCTTTCTGAAGCACCTCTCGCTCATGTTCCCTCTTCTCTGCCAGATGTTTCAGCACCTGGGCCTCCTGGGACTGGAAACAGAGAGACATGTGGTTGAAAGACGTGTCTTGAAAACCCACGTGGAGTGAAATAACCTCCATGGGGCTCTTCACTGAATTTGGAAACTCTGTGATGTTTGTTCATTTTTAAAAGCATTGCTGGGTAGAATCACTTCTACGTAGAAACCAGATTAGTTTCAATAGCGGGCTGAGAAGCACTGGCTAAATGTGGGGAAATGTGCCTTAGGGAGCAGCAGAGCAGTGTTCAAACCACTTCTGTTAATGAGAAGTGCTGTCCACGGTTATTGCAGTGGTTGCTTAACCTCTGAGAGCTGCGGTCCTTTAGGCGTGAATATTTTATTTGTAGAGATACAGGACTGGGAGCTGAAGGGAATGGTGTTAAAAAGGAGCTGAATTTTTTGCCCAGGTTGGGCATTTTTAGTATGTCTGAATAGTAACAGGCTTTGAAGTTTACAATTGTGAAGGATAAACGAATCCTTCACAAGATAAAGAATCAATACAGACAATGTTTTTTTTCTCCCAGTATTTATGTTCAGCTTCTCCTCATTAAATATGAAAGAAAAAGGGTGTTATGTTATACAGAAAATATGTAAGAATTGTATTTTCACTTAAATTATTCAAGAAAGATGAAAACTGAAGGTAGGAATTAAACATATTCTAGTATACTATCCTTTGTAAACTTATTTCTCAGAAGCACAAGGCTTGTTATTTATTTTAAATCAAGTTAATAACACAGAACCACTAATCCTAGGAGAGAAACCAGAGAATTTACAGCACTGGGCCCATCCTCAGGCAAGTCTAGCAGAAAAGACTGTGTTTCAGAGGGGTTATTTGGAAATTATAAACAGCACTGTATGCTCTTGGAAAAAAAATAAATTAGAGGGAAAATGAGAGCCAAACAGAAAACAGGGAAGCAATATGGCTCTGGGAAGCTAAGTGTATATTTCAGCACAGATAACAATACACTGTTGCCATTTTTATCCATAAAAATGACTAGCTTAAGGCCTAAATTAAGGGTTTTAACCAGTAATTACAATTAGCAGTAATTAATCCTATTAAATTACATCGTGAGGCTTTTAATGGAGTGAAAAAGAGCTGCTGTTTTCTTACATGTGGAAGATCCAGCTAGAAGAGGAAAACAAATATATTAACAAAGGTAGGATACACATACAGCCAAATACACTGACAAGGCAAATTAAGCAGATTACAGACAAGGTTGCAGAAGCCAGGCAGAACATCTTGCAACAAGACTGGATTTAAATCCATCTGGTTTTCAAAGGTTGGAACAGCTTGCTTGAGATCAGAGATAAAGCTACTTTTGTCATTCTTGGCCATTCATTGGATTTTCTTTCACCTCCAGCCTGATTGCAGTTCTGGACTTGCTGCTCAGCTGTAGTTTCTGGAGCTAGCTGATGGGAGTGCTGCACTGAGCTGCTTGGTACCTTGCAGTGATCCTCACTGCTTTTACCTCTATAGCACATGTTGAACAGGTAGCAATAGAGCGATCAAGTCAGACAAAATGACTGATGTGCCAGACAAAACATTGCAGATGGGAACATAAAGTCCCATTATATATGTATGATCAAGAATGTGGAGATTTGGACAACAGATACGTCTAAGGATGCATCCCATAATAAAAAGTAAGATTTGGACTGTGCTTCTAAGCAGCATTTTTTGAAAGAACACTGGCTTTCAGTGGGAGATATTATCTAAATGTCTTTGGGTCCTTGGGGCGCTTGCTTGTTTGTCAGGATTTGTTTTCTTCCACTGAAACCTTTTGCTTTCTGGAACTACTTTCTATTATCATAAATCCATGAGAAAAGTGAAAAATTAGAGCTCCATAGCAAAGTACACACAGTTCTAGAGGCTGTGCTGGCAGGCAACACTTTAGAAATTAATTTGGTCACTAATGCAAGATAATGAAGAAAATACTTACTTACAAATTAATGCAGTATTTTCTGAATGTAAATTGCATTGGCATGAGAAAGAGTCCAAATTAAAGCTCTGCCATGCTTCAGGAACTAACTGCACATTTCTGATGTTCGTTATGATGTGCCTTACAAAACGTCCCTTTTCCTCACACAAAATGTTCAGGGTACTTGGGAGTTGTTCAGAATAAGGGCTCCCCTCCTCATCACAAAGCACACAAGGAGGAGAGTGTCATTTACACTGATGTCCCTTTCCTAATGCCACTTACACCAGCTGTGAGCCTGTCTGTTTCCCCTGCGTTCAGATCTCTGTTGAAATACCCTTATGACAATTTTGGAACCCAGTCAATGCATTTTTGTACTGGATTGTCATATGATTTTGTGTTTCAGATACATTTGGCTAAAGATCTTGGCCACCCAGTCTGCTCAAAGCCTGCTAGATATCCAGAAATTACTAAAATGAATGGCCCTTGATATCTAGTGTGCCTGGAACTAATGGACTCTTTGTTGTTGGTGTTGGCTTTTAACTGATGCATTTGGACAGATTTGACGTGGGATCTAACACATGTAGGAAGTTTTTATTGCATATTTATTTTTCAACGTTGTATTGAAGTGCTGGAAAAGGTATTCTCATATTCCATTTTTTAAAGCACTTGTAAATGGTTTACAATAAATGCTTCTAGCAGAGCTATTATGAGAAAATGTGTATAAAAATCTGGAAGTGGTATGCAAGATAAAGAAGATCAAGCGTAAAATGGTGGAGAAAGGAAAAAAAGAATACTCTGGGTGAATATTCAGAAGACTTATTAAATATAAAAAGGTTTAATCACAGCAGCTACAGCTGCAGCCTCTAATGCCAGATATAGAGGAATAAAAATCATAGAATCATAGAATGGTCTGGGGGTTGAAAAGGACCATAATGATCATGCAGTTTCAACCCCCTTGCTGTGTGAGGGTTGCCAGCCACCAGACCAGGCTGCCCAGAGCCACATCCAGCCTGGCCTTGAACAACTCCAGGAATGGGGCATCCACAACCTCCTTGGGCAACCTGTTCCAGTGTGTCACCACCCTCTGTGTGAAAAATGTTGTTAGACATTCCTGGTATAGATATTTTGCTCCCAGAAATAATTTTTGCTCCCAGTAATCTTTTCAGTACTACCGTGCTGAAAAGATTACTGATGCAGGCAAACTCCTTAAGAGATTCATGTCACTTTCTAGAGGACCATATGCAATCCCAGTTTTCAGAGTCCTTCATGAGAAAATCCGCATCTCAGCTGGCCAGAGATAGATGCAGACAACTAAGCATTCTAAGAGCAAAATTACGGAAATTGTATTTTGAAATGTCTTATTATTATTGTTCTTGTTACAGTAAGAAAATTCCACTTATCTGACTTGGGCAGCCTGGTCTGGTGGTTGGTGACCTTGCACATAGCAGGGGAGTTAAAATTAGATGATCATTGTGGTCCTTTTAAACCCAGGCCATTCTATGATTCTATGATTCTATGCTCTTACTTTCTCACATTGATCTATTTTCCTTTGATGCATACTTCCCAACATTTAAGCCATTTATTCAGAGTTAAAGGATTACACTTTAAACAAGAAATTTCCCTGACTTTTTTAGCTACTAGGATGTAGGAGACACAGCATGAGACATGCTTTCTGGAGAAGAGAAGGCTCATGGGAGACCTCTGAAACTGATTGAAAGGAGGTTGTGGTGAAGTGGGGGTTGGCCTCTTACAACAGCAATCGGATAAGAAGTAATGGCCTTGATTTGCATCAGGAGAGGTTCAGGTTGGATATTAAGAAAAATTTCTTCCTTGAAAGAGTGGCCAGGCACTGCAACAGACTGCCCAGGGAGGTGGTGGAGTCACTGCCTCTGGAGGTGTTCAAGAAACATTTAGATTTTGTACTGAAGGACATGATTTAGCAGGGGAATACCGGGGGTAGGTGGAGAGCTGGACTAGATGATCTTGGAGGTTTTTTCCAAGCCTGGTGATGCTATGGATTTATTTTAAATTAAATTCTTCAGTAGAAGCTTCAATAACTTTGGTATTATTCATTGTATTGTGTATTTAAGATATACTACAGGGTAGGATTAAAGACTCCTACTGCAATGCAAATGCCAACATATAAATTTCTAATAAAAAGTTCTTAATTAGAAGGAATTAATTATAGGAAGGAATTAATAAATTCCTAACATTCCTAAAATTCCTAATAATTCCTTCTAATAATTATTAGAAGGAATTAATAAAAAAAGATGTTTTCAGTAGCAGAAATGAAGTTGCTTTCCTGCATAAAAGCAAGAAAATGGACACAAATTGATAGGAGCTAGACGATCTTTTAGGTCCCTTCCAATCCAAGCCATTCTATAAGTTAGATCTCACTTATGGCATATTCCTCACTGGGTGTACTTTTAGTTATTAGAACCACTTCTGACTGTTGTCAGAATTCTCTGTCCCAACCAGTGTGCCAAGACACAGGGAGAGACAGCTGCTCTCCCAAAGCTATGACTGAACGGACAAGGAGAACAGGAGGATGCTCCCCCTCCATGGGCTTACAGAGCAAAGCAATGCATGTATTGCTGCAGATGTTCTATGCAAATGTTGTCTAATTAGCAGAGCAGGGCCTAAGTCCTAAAAAAAGTGTAAAACCAGTGAGTATATGTATTTTTAAAGACAATTCTCATTCATTAGTTATATTTGATTTTGATGAGAACTGTGCTGGAAGGACATGATCTAGAATGGTTATGCCTAATAGATGAGGTACATAGATAAAAAAGCATGATCAAAACTGCCATGCTGGATCTCAGAAAATATCTGCCTGACTTGTCCAGCAACAGAAAGCAGAAGATGCTTTGGGAAAGTATACATGAAGTTGGGCAATTCTGCCTGATTCTTTCCTATGCATTTTCCTAGCTTCCACCAGGTTACATGTTGTCTGAGGCAGATGTTGTATCTGTCAAATTATCTCTACAAGGTACTTCTTTACCAATTTTGCTATTGTCTTTTTGAAATAATTAATATTTAAATAACATCTAAATAGCTTATGGTAACAAATTCAAAAACTTGATTAAATGATATATGCAAAGGTAATTCCCTCTCTCTGTCTTCAAATTGTTGTCTGATTTTGTTGAATGTTTCTTCCCCTTTGGATGTGTGAAACAGAATATAATTGTTCCTACTTATCTTCTCATTACCATTCAAGACTTTAAGACTTCTGTTTTATCTTCCATCTGTTGTCTCTCTCCAAGCTGAGAAATAGACTGTTTAATTTACCTTCTTATGGAAGATGTTCTATCCCTGTGATTGCATTTTTCACTCTTCTCTGCATTATATGCTTTTTTTTAGACTAAAACTGCAGGCAATGCTTGGGATGTAGGAGCACCAAGGATTTTAACAGTGATGTAGAGAGGTTTTCTGCTCTGTTCTTTGTTCCTTTGCTTGCAATTTCTGCTGCATTGCTAACGTGGAAGATCTTGTCTATTAAAATAGCTCATTTAGCTACATGTTCATTCAAAATGAATGCAGTAATGAGTTTTCCTTTAGGAAGAAATGAACAGTAATGAAATCAATGGAATGAAATCTCTGGAACATTCACTTTCTACTTCCCACTAAGTATATGCATAATATTTGGCTTCTTAACTGTTGCCATTTCATTCTGTGTTTGTATTCTTTCTTGAGAATGTGTACTCATTACAGAAGTACTTCACAGACTGTCCTTGAAGCTTGCCATCACATGGATGTGCCACAACTCATTCTTCTGGGCCGGGGCTAGTGTGTATGATTATTCTTTCACATACAGACATGTCCTTCCACTGAAGAGAATGCCTTGACAAAAACAAAGACTGAAGCTATAAAACTAATGTGCAACATCTGGATGACTGAATTGTTCCAGTTAATGAGATTCAGAGTTTCATCACAAATAAAAAGTAAGGAATACTTTTAAAATAAATGTCAGATTTATTGACTTCAGGGGATTCACTTCTCATCACATAGAGCTGTAATGGCTCCAGATCTCTTGAAAGGACCCCTGATCTGGTCTGACAGAAGCAAAAGGAGAGCAGAGGGCCTTTTGCTGCTGGAGATACCCCATGTTCTATCTCTGGCATATCTGTTGTCTCTGAACTTCTGTATATGTTGTTGTCCACATCTACAAAAGATTCTGTAAATGCAGGGGTCTTTCTGCTGCAGACACACTCATTTGTGCTAATTGCTAGACGGTCTACCAACCTTTCTAAGCTCTTTGTGACAAGCTTAATGATTATAAAAAAGGAATTGTCTGTTATGGGTAAGACCATAAGGGAGAGAAGACTCAGTAGATAACTCTACAAGGCCTATTTACAGCACTACTCAGACTGCTAGAAATGCTATGACAGCATCTTCAATCAAGTAGTCTGGTGAGCAATCCAGAACACTCTTTATTCAGGGCTGGCACGTCTCCATACTGAATAAATAAGACAGTTTAGTTGACACAGATAGGCCTTGTGATTAATTTCCATGGACCCTACATGGAGTCAATATTTGGTACCCAGGCAGTAGCTGTTCAAATTGCATATCTGTTTCTTAAATCAAGACTGAACCAGCTTTCAGCAACTATCATAGGTACTCTGAATGTACCCTTACACACAGAGAGAAAGCACATAAATTTGAACCCACTGGGACTTTGTGTTCAAAACTACCTGTATTTTATGACACATGCTTCCTAAAAATCCGGACTAGTCAGATGTTTGCAAGTCGCTGAAAGAAAATAAACTAACCTGTCGATTTAAACATATTAGTAGCTTCTGTCAACGCTAGCACACTGTGAGTCAGTCATGAAGATGAGAGACATACAAAATAGATAGGAAAATTGGATGTTATCCTGCACACTGCTGGGTATAATCACTAATATTTTCTTAACGAAAAATACCTTTCTCCTCTCTTCGGCAGCCTCCAGCTTTTTCTGGATCTCCTCAAGGGAGAGCTCTTTCTTCTTTGGAGAGGCTAAAGTTCGTGGTGCTTCCGAGACTGGGGATGGTGGCTTTAGGATCAGTTCAAAAGCCTGGCCCGAGGCACGTTTGTTGATTTGTTTAACTTCCATGTCTGCACAATAAAGTGAGAAGCGGTAAGCACTTCAATACTGTGGTGGTGTTAAGGAGAGAAGCAGTACAAAAATTAGTGTAGGATCAGAAATACAGACAAATGATTTAGCATCTTTGCTGTGGGCATTTCAAAGAAAATGGCAGATTATGGGCTGAAAATTGTCCTTGGGAGAAGTACATCCCATTTTACCTGCAATAGTTTATTTATACACGAACCCTATGAAGATAAAAATTTACAGCAGTTTTGGAAGCTTACTGGGGTTCTGTGTCATTTCACACTCCCAGCAAGCGCTGCCCAAACTGATTAAATTTTAAGCATGCTTTCATCTTTTCTGGGTTTCTTTGGGAACTATGATGTCAGCTGCGAAGACGTAATTCTCACATGGGAAGCACTTCTCAAGGTACTAGGAAAAATACAGCACCATATGAAAGATACAGCTTTAGGAGTTTAGCCAGTTGCTATTAGAAAAAATATCAAGCATCATGAGTAATAATACACAGTCAATGAGGCAATAGCCCAAATCAGCAAAAGAAGTGGTTAAATAAGCAAAATATTCTCTGTCTAACATTAGGTACCAGGATGGTGAACTGAGTCACGTCCCAACATTAGCACTTTATCTGACCTGCAGGTGAAAGTTACTCACCATCATATTTATAGATGTTCATGTTGCGAGGTTCAGGATAAAAACAGGAGCAGATCAGAGAGAGCATGGACAGCTCCTTCATCTTTTCCTTGTAAGCTGAAACAAGAGAACTTGTTAGCAAACTCCCCTTCTTCAGCTTCTCCTTAGTGAATCTCTAACTGCGATGACTGACCATGGACCAGCAAATCTGCTTCATAACCCACCTGGCAGATTTATCCAGAATATTTATTTTGTTTCTTCTGAACATGGAGTCTTTATCACATCAAATATGAGATGTTCGGTACTGAATAAACTGCTTCTGTTGTCATGCATGACCTCAGCCTTGGCTCAAATGTATACAGTCCTCTTTCAGTAAAAGAAAGTGAATCTAGCTACCAGGAAATGTATTTAGCATTGGAAGAGTGCCATGATCCCACTATCTCCTGGCAGGTGGAAATAAATGAAGCTCTTACAAATTTCCATGACGTCTCCAAATGCAATTGGGAACAGCTCTGAAACATTGCCCATGTGTTGCCATAGGCAGATGCTAAACTCATTATCTGCAACAAATGAAAATGTCATCCAGATAATTAAAAATATAGCCAGAAATGAGGATCCATTTATAAAATCCTTAGCATAATGTCCTTAATATGAGAAAGTACTTGAAACAAAGAAGTATTTCCCTGTTCAATTCCTGTACAGTCACTTTGCTTCCATATTCAGGCCTACTGAATATCAGCTGATGCAATAAACACACTTCCAATTTACCTTCAGTGTTAGTCTGCAGTGCCTATAGACCCCAGTAATGGACTGAGAAATGGTGGTACCAATTCTTAGTCGTTACATGATAGTCTGCATTCGCCCATCCTAATTGCTGACATCTCAGCTTATTAACTGGAAATTAGAACCCAGACAAGAGCCAGGCCTCCTGAGTCCTGTGGCAATACACCAGCTGCTGCACACACAGTGCAAGGTATGTATGTTGGTGGGGCTGCTTCAAAATTGACCTTGGCACACGCAAATACTGCTGCTATTAAAATCATATCTACAGAGTCAGACATATATTTGCAGCCTGCATATAAAAAACATAACTTACAACATAACTGGGTCTGAAAGTATTGCTTTTAACAGAGTAGACCAAATTAATCCTTGATGTTACAGTAGGAAAATCAGAAAGCCCTGTGATCCTGAAATAGTGGGTGCAGATAAAATTGTCATTTAGTATTTCTCATGGCTGCTCTTCTTTTTTTTTGTTTTTTTGTTTTTTTTTCCTACTCAGAAAGGCCCTGATGAGGTCTTGAGAGCCTGTAGGTGATGCTCAGAATGGTGGTATTTGAATGATACATCAGTTTAAAAATGGATTTCTAACCACCAGTGCATGATTAATTAAGTTAACGAATCTTTGGACACTAAATAACCCACCCAAAGGACATACAGCTTTACAGAAACCACTGGTGAAAGTAGCATCTCAGGTCAAGGTTGTATGGAAGACTTTGCTTTCTCTGAACTAAGATTGCTAAGGAAGTTTGGATTTCAAGTTTTTCTTTTGAAACCAAGTGCCAACTTGCAAAGAATAACTCAAATATTCCCTGAAGAGTCAAATGACTTTGAACTGATGTCTACTGATAGTCAAACATAATGTTATATTCATTTAAGCCCTCATCCAATAAAGTGTGTGACCACATGTGTAATCCTAAGCACAAAAGTGTGGCTGTACAAATTATCCTTGGAGGAGGGCTTGACCAGCCAGCTGCCCACACCACCAGAACTTCATTGTGGAGGTTGTGGAAAGATCCTGCATGAGGGGCTAGTCAAAACATAGGAGGTTGTCTGTTAAAGACAGGGCCATTGATAATATGAGCTGAAAGCTTAACGTTGTAAAAGACCCAATGAATCACTGGCACAACATATAGCTCGAAATATCTTTGTAGGAAGAGGCATGTAAAGAGATGTCTGAAGAATCCTGCCTTTTGGGTCCCCGTTATTATGTTTTCTCCTTGCTTGACATTGAATATGTCTTGTATCCTAGCAGCATTAAAATCAATCAGAAAAGGGTGTTTGTTCTGCTAGCTTGTCATCTGCAAAATACGGCTGGAGAAAGATAAGAATGTGCACAGCTCTCATTTCTTTTAATACAATAGCTGCACTGAAAGCACACTGCTGAAATTATTGTCCTATTCCATTCTGAACACGGACAGAATTAGGATGACATTCCATGCTTTACCGATATTACATTTTGCTTCTCAGGGTATTGATTTAGTCTCTATTTGCCCTATGAAGTCCTTCAACCACAGTTAGAACATACCTTGAATGTTCACAGCAATTTCTGGAGACTGCTGCAACTCTAGAAACCACAACACATGGGTGACATGGGCCAGCATAGGAGGAGAAGACCTATTCTGCCTCATGCAGCCACTGGGAGAGCATGCTGTACTCCTGCAGTGTTGTTGGGTAGTTTTGTCTATTGGAAAATTAAGGTCTGAGGGTCTCGAAGGAATGGAAGACCTGCACACCTCAGGTGTCCAACATCAGTGTTGTGAAGACTTCTCCCCCATGACCAGACGAAGACTGACATATGTGGTAAGAAAAAGTAGTTTGGTTAGCCCAGTGACAACTATGCAGGCATCTCTAGATGGTGGTCTTGATTGCAGCGGCTGGCCAGTGTCATACAGGGAGCTCATGACTGAACAGGGGGACAACTGTGATTTCCCAAGTCCTATGGAGTTAAGTGTTGTAGCCACAGAAACACATTCTCTCTAAAGGAAACATTTTACATTTAAAAACAAAAGGCAACAGTACAACATTTATGCATATTACACAGGTCTTCTTGTGTTAACTGAAATAGGTACCAAAATGTTCTGTTACATAGCGGAGCTTTTAAAAACTCATAAAGAGTTTCAGTGATTGCAACAAAGTTTATTTTCCAAATGTGTTTCAACTGGCTTACTAACGATACAGCTTCTTGTGCAGTCATGTGGGGTACATATCATTGCATTAAATGTGCAATTTAAATAAAGGCAAGTAAATGATAGTAATCATTATAATACAAAAGCTTTGATAGGGAAATTGCTAGGAAAGAAATTGTTGACAAAAGATTGTAACAGAATCTTCTCAGTTATAGGCAGCACCATTTAAATGTTTAGCTGCATTAAATGCCTTGAAGTCTGGCATGAACTCAGAACATGTATTTTTGATAAAAGCATAAGAGATTTCAGTATTAGCAATCATACAATTCTTTTTTTTTAAAGTGAATTCCTTGTATTCGCAATTGTAGAAAGGCTTGGAAATAGTACCAAATGCCCTTAAAAACTTTGACAGCTTCAGAGAAGAATCTCAGATTGGATTGAAACACAAAAATTCATGATTTTTTTTTTTTTTCCTGAATGTGTTCCAAATGCATCTTAATATCACAGCTTGAAGCAAATAACACTACCTTTTGAAACTTCTGAAATCATTTCTAACGGCTGTGCCTAAAAATTATGAAACCAATCCCTGTGTTGGTAAACATTTTGATACTTTAATAAATTTTTGTGGGCTCTTTACTTGCTGGATCCTCCTGCTGCATCTGTATAACAAGCAGGGATGCACAGCAGATTGAAACCTGTGGAGGGATGCAATCCCAACGACCCCATGCTACATGCTGTAGACATTTTGAGGGTCTTTTCTTTAGACTAGGTTAGTTCCATGATGTGAACAACCATTAGCTCCTGAGCTCAGTAGAAGTGCAACTGAAGGGTATCTTCCAGTTTTCTTTACCTCACAACTAAACTCTCAGTTTGCTCTGCAGTGTAGACCAAAGCTTGGTCAACTGGGGTTGATGATTCACTTCAAAATTGCTCTCCTGACCTCAGATTTAGTCAGAAACACTCCATATTTCTTCACTAAAGACAGAGGTCCTTCAACTCGCCCCCAGGTTGAAGCTAAGAGGCAAGAGCACTATGGCTGCCATTGGAAGTCAGCAAACAGTTATCTACTGCTGGGAGAAGCAGGAACATTAGGGAAAACACTGTTAAAACCACCCTGTCTGCTCTCATCTGTTACCAAATAGCTATAAGGAATTTTCTACAGTTTACACTGAAACATGAAAATCTTTACTGACTGATGGGCCATGGGCAATCCAGTCACATTTTGTTCCTTGGCAAAGGAGAGTTAGGACAGATTGCTGTGTCACAGAGGAGACCGTTATTCACAATCAAGACTATTTTTAACACATGAAAGCAGAGAGATAAGTGTAAATGTTACTTTATAATTAACATCTGATGAACGTAAGTCTGTTGATTCATTTTCCCTTACTGAATCCAATCTACATATTATAAAATGTTACTGATTTTTGAAAACTGAAGTGCCACCAGCCAACTTTTGAGAGTCTGTGCACCTGGAGGAAAGTTTGAATGGGCATATTGCCCATGGCCAAAATGTGCAACCTGTTGGATAGTTCAGCTCCACTGCCTTGCTGGGCATCCACAAGACAGATTGCTTCCTGAGGTGAATTACAGTCACTAACTGAAATCCCACTTTTTAAAATTTATTTATTTATTTATTTATTTTTAATTTATTTGGAAGAGAGTGTAAGAGTAAGAAATAAGATAATGAAGCATGGAATGCAAGGTACAGAATATCTACCACAACCATCCTCTGCACTGATCTCTCAAGAATGTTACTGAGAGAACGGCTTCTTACAAATTTCACTTTGTGACTGCCCTCTTGGAAGTGTTAGAGTTTTTGGTTTGTCATGAAAAGCCACATCATTTATTGACCAGTGATTTTATTTTCATAATTCATTTGAGTAATATTGTGCATACTTTTCTGTGAAATGAAATGGTGTGACCTAACCATAACTGTAACTGATAACTACCAGAAGCAAGCCAAGATAGCCCTATCAAATTATTATCTATCTGGCACGCATTTTATCCACATTTTGCTTTTCTCTTAATCACTGAAGATAAAATTTTGATTAATCTCTGTAGATTTAAAAGAAAGCACACAGAAAAAAATATTTAGTTGGCTTTATCCTTTTTGATTATAAACAGGGCCATTCTTTGTTGACCAAGCCTTTAAAAGCGCACTCTTCATTTAATGCAAAGCAGTTTTGTGTGGAGAGAATTTGAATGATGTCCCATGCCCCTGAATTTTTGCTATTTCAATGTCTGTGCCATAAGGGAAGGAGACAGAAACTGTGAAAAGGAAAGAAGAAACAGAATGCAGAAAAGAAATTGTGCATTACTGAGTTTCCTTTGTGAACACTGACAATAAAGTGCACAATAAGTGCAGAAAATGAGATAGAACTTGGACAGATTAATCTGCGTTTGTAGTAACTGAGAATTTTAAAAAGTACTTTTAGGCATTCATTTCTGTATCTTTCATGGACATTTTGAAATCACAAAAGCTATCTAGGTTCCAGCAGAAGTATGTGCAATTTTATTCTCTTTGAATAGAAAGCCTTGTTAGAAAAATAGATTAAAATGGTTTGGAGGAGAATCAAGTAATAGTACTGTTCATAGAGGCACAGGGTGGCAGTGGAATTAGGGAGCATGACTTCTTCAAAACACAAGAACTGATGAAAATGACAGATCTGACCTTTCATACTATTGTGACTGCATCAAATTGTACCAAACCATTAACCCTACCATCAAATGAAAGCTCTCACATGGCCTTTCTACAGCACAGGTGGCAGAGCAGTATCTGGCTGGAAAACCCACCCACAGGAATATACAAGCAGCTGTTTGCTTATGCAGACTACCCAATAATGCCTTCCTGGATTATTCCAGATGCTATGTCCATAGTTTTTACTTAATGAGTGGGATTTGATTCAAATATTGTTCACTTTCTGATGTCAGAATGCTGTTACTGCACTGTAATGTTTCTATGTGTGTAATTTTCTGTGGTAGAGCTATGAGAAAATCCATTTACTGAACCCTGATTGTGCTGTTCCTGAAATTCAGTTGAATTTCAGTGAACTTCTTGCAGGGTTCAAAAAGAAATCCACAGATTTTTCCCTGGGGACAGAAAACCTCCTCACTCAGTATCTGCCTTACCTTTGCCATTTTCTCAAGATTTCTCCTGCTCACCCCAGAATTTTCCCTGCCTCCACACCCCATCTTCCTTCCCCAGTTTTCTTCCCATAGAGGTTCTTCTATAGGTAAGGATGTCAGCTACTAAAACAGACATTGAGGAAAATGGAGAGAATGAACAGCAAAGAATGAACTTAAAGGCTGTTCTGCTCCTAAGACAGCATAATTTCCTGCCAGTTAACTGAAAGCAGTTGTTTAATTTTTCATTGTACCTCTTTGGCTCTGTAGACAAATTCTTCAAATTTATTTGGCAGGATGCTGACGTTTAAGATGCTGAAGTTCTGCTTACCATCATAAGAGGCCACCACACTCATAGATAGTTCTTGATGCACTATTATTGCCTAAGTGTGAAATCCAGGTATGGCCAGTGGTTCACAATCATTTAATACAGCCCCACCCAGTAATCATTCTGCTATCTGCCTTCTCTTATATCTTCTGGAAGCATAAAAGACAATGGAAATTCAGACATAAGTGAAGACATTCTCCTGAATCAGAACCAGGTAGAAAAAGGCGATGGGCAGTAAGAGCTGCACCAGGAGAATCAACCCCCCTTACCTGGCCCACCTCACCTGCATGAGAACTGCTGTGGTTTTGACTGCACACCTGCCCAATGGGAAAACAGCTTCTTCTGATGGTATTGTAGCAATCTCTGCTCTGTCATGTCATACAGAAAAATTAAATTCTACTTTTCATTTATGACTACTGGTAAGAGTAGTAGTAATAATGATAGTACATGTATCAGTCTGAGTCTGATCCTGTCATTAATATTCCTGTTCTCAAGGAAAATCCCCAAGCTCTCTCTTGGAGACTTACATAGATGATTTAAGGATCAAAACCTTAAGCTGTGGAATTTCTGATTGGCTGGATTTGCTTTGCATGGCTTAATGCTCACTGTGTAATATATTTCCTTTGCCTCATGTGCCTGAAGAGCTTCCACATACTCTCTTGCCAGCACATGGAGCCATTAGAATCCTTTATTTCTGAGAAAGGTCACATATAAAGTGGCTTAAAAAGTCAGATACTTCACCCCAGAATGTCTGCTAATACAGCTTTGAAGATCTTCCCTGGTAAGTGACACCTACAGACAGCCCATGCAGATACCATGCACTGGGTGGGAAGCACAATTTCAAGCTCTTGTACTGAACACAGCAGTTTTCTCTGCAGTCAAGGGCCAGACTATTGGAGATGCTGCTCGCGAGCTCCTAAGGTCACTTCATTGTTATGTTGTAGAAGCACACAGACATCCAGCTGAGATATGCACCACTTTTGTACAAACACGTCAGAGGCAAACACCCTGTGCCAAACATCTTAAAGTGTAAGTGAGAAAGTCAGGCAGAGTGCACTGAGGATGAAATAACCCGGAGATGACAAAAATGGCCACAGGTCGCAGACTCAGTCTGTAGGAAAGCCTCATGGAGAACCCAGTCTCCTGATGTCAGAATGAGTGACTCTTTCATTGGCCCAGCTGTCTCTTTGAGAATGGTGCAGATGGTATGGGTGCTGGCTGGTAGAACAGCCTCTGAAGGAAGGATGCAAATCAAATTTGATGGAACAGAGTGGTAACTGGTTAGTTAAGCAGTCTGCTATGATCAAACAACATAATCCCAAGGTACGAAATAGGCTGTAGGTTTTATTTTAGCACAGTAAGACTGGATTAGTGGAGTAGGACGTGACAGAGTTGGCTTCTAGCATTTGTTTTGAATCTCAGCCTTGGAACAGAAGCATGCATTCCATGTTTCACAACAATCTCTTCAGAGACTTCCACTGACTTAATTTTGCACCACAGCGATCCCTAAATGTAGCCTCAACAAACACTTCCTGGGTTGCATCACATTTCTGGAGACATTTTAATCTTTGTTGGCTGGAGAGTCATGACATAATCCTAGGATATTTTATCATATTAGGATCATTTATCATATATTTAGGATCATATTATCATGAATGGATTAGGAGTTTTGCTACTGCTTCTTTGCAACTTGACATGTAGATCTTTTCTGGATACATACTGATACTATTTCAGTTATTTTATGGCCTGCTCCCCCTTCGCTCCCCATCTCTGGATTTGGATGCAAAACAGTTCTAAGACTCACACTGAGCTTCTGGATAAGAGCAACTTCTAGCGGAGACTTATGCACAAGTTCTAGAAGTAAGCCATTGATACAACATCAAGCAAAGGAATGGTTGCTGCAAAGCAGGCAGTTAAGAAAGAATGGGTATGGAATGCAACTTTTTCTGTTTCCATAATTAAAGGAATCTCAGCTGATGTAATTTGGAGCACCTCACTGAGGCAAAAAGAGATGCATTACTACAATTTCTGTTACTGGAAAGTTCATTCTTGCTGTTTATCTGGGACTCAGATATTTGAAAGAACTAGAAGTCAGATATGAAATGTGTTGCCCTTTTAAATTTTTTTAATAATAATTCATGTATGATTTGTAACTGCAGTTCTCATTAATGCATGCCTTGTGCCACTCCAAGTTACTGATATCCTTAATGTCTTCCAATATTTAAATAATTGTTCTTTGAACTAATGAAGGCCAAAATATTAGTTATAAATTAAGACACAGAAAATGAGCTGTGAATGCAATTGTAAGGAGCACATATTTGCTTTAGGGAAAGACAATACTGAGGGCAATCAACTAAGTAGAGATTTGTGCTTTTATTATAATAAATGCAATTATAATTTGCAGCTTGGTTGGACTCTTGATCTTTATATCCCAGTAGTTAAATGTATTCATTGCTTGCTGAGTCACTTCAGTGAGTGCAGAACATATTTTAATTATTTTCACACTATAATTACCAGGAGAATCCATTTTAGAAACAACATGCTACTGTGAGTGCTGGGAAAGGTACCCCTCAAATAAACCTAGTCACCTAGCCTAGAAAACTCATTTTATAATGTCTGATATAAAAATGCAGAAGCACTCATTACTTAGTTTATATACACCTTACATATATGCATGATACTTATTACAAAAACCTTTTTTTTTCTGTAAATTTATTGGTTGATTTTGAGCAATCTGCATGCATTTAATGTACTTAATCCAAAGCCAAACATGTTTAACCACACCTTTGTTCTACACAATCACTCCTATGAGCTGCTATGACTGCTGGCTAAACGTCAAAATGAAAATGACAATGAAAGGAGACAGTCTGAAAAATCCCATTTTCCTCTGAGTTCTGAATGGAATTTTAATTCTGTGGGACATTTTAAAATAAGGATATCTCATCCATGTGAATAAAAGCATTTGTTTGCTTTCTGTACACAATTACAAATGGTGTATGTAAGTAGATTACTTAAAAATGAAGTGTTTCTACTTTCACAGTAATACAACATACACATTATAATCATGTTAATTAGAACTGCATTTTAAATTTGAGTGCCATAACAAAGTTTAGATGACTTTTAGATCTCTATATAAAACTGTTTGACATTAGAGTTCATACATATAACTTGTAACTACGGAGCTTTTTTGCTTTGAATCCAAACATGTAACAACCCTGTTAAAGATCCTCTGATGCTCTGATTTATGACTATCATGTGGCTTAAATACCCTTTTTCTTAAAGTAATTTAAGAATTTCTAAAAATAATTTAAGAATTCTCTTGATTGGGTATATATGGGAGCAAGAGGTTGTATTTAATTACAGGCTATTCCAAAGAACTGAATTTCTAAGTTAGACAGACTTCGACCCTGAGTTAAGAAAGTCTCTCTATGTAGGAAGTACATCTAGGGTGTGTTTATCTTTGGGGAAATCTTTGGGTCTAAAAATAATGTCTTGAGATTTTGAAGGTCTTTTACACTACTGCACAGAGTAAGCACTAATGGCATCAACTCCCTGATCTACCATGTTGATACAAAGCAGTTTTTGTAAAACTCACTTATTTCATTTGGTGTTATCTCATAAGAAGAGGGCCGTGGATTGTCTAGAAAGCAATCTTTTAGCAGATCCTCAAGTCTAGAATCTTTGAGGTTACTCCTAGACATTTCAATAATCAGCATGCCCACAGTACAAATCTATTTTCACGGCATTTAAGAACATAGGATAATTTTCTGTTAGACTTGAATGCAGCCCTAAAAAGACTACAAATGCCTAAATGGTATTTCAGATAATGCTTCAGTGCGTAGCTACATAAACCCATAACTGCTAGTGCTTAAAGATGAAGTCTTAAGCACTAAATAGGAGTAGATACTGGGCAATGACCATTTTTGTTCTTTTGGGGGCTTTGAAAGTCCCACGTGGAAGAGCTTTTTTGCAATGTCTTCTATCACTCCTCTAAAGACATTAGATGAGGAAAACTGAGGGGGGAGTCCAGCCAGATGCAGAGTTGTGTGTCAATGAACAGGCTGAGACGTTGGATTGATTGTACTTATTTGGTGTTGTGAGGCTCCTCCTGAGGTACTGCCTCCAATTAAAGGGAAATATGGACAAACAGGAGTGGATCTAGCAGAGGGTTACCTGCAGCACGTGGCCTGTGAAGGCTTGTGGAAGAGATGAGATTTGTTTAATTGGCAAAGGGAACTCATAAGGGGTGATAGGCTACTTGCTTAGAACTAGAGGGATGATCCGTGAAATGGCAGAGCCAATTCCACCAGCCAGGTACTGCCAGATAACAGAAGGAGCTACAGCCACAAACTGTGGCTTGGGATGTTAGTTGTGAGTTTATCCATGGAAGATTTCAGAAGCTGGCTAAATGAACTTGTGATAGTCCTGCTTCACGTAGCAGGATAGGGTAAATGATCTCTAGATGTACCTCCAACCAGATTTTCAGTTCCCAGAGTAAGCTCATCTTATGCTCCTGTGGGAGGTAAGGCTTGCTAGTAGCTCCTTCCTTCGCTGGTCTCCATCCTACCTCCTTGCCAAAGAACCTCATGGTTTCTTTTTGCCGTGTTGCTGTGGTAGCACAAGAGAGAGACCCAGCCCACTTGGCTGCTGGACTTCAGGTGTAGTTATTACCACTTATCCAGTCATCCTACCTCTTTGTGAAATACAGTGGTTCAAGTACCCTTTCAGGTCTGCAAGCAATAAAATACACTGAACAGATAGAGGCAAAAAAAATAAGATACACAGAAGGAGATACCATCATTGTAACTATTTATTGATTTATTGTCTTTGCATCACTGGGGGTGGGGGAGGGATTTTGTATGGCTTTTGGAGTCTAAGTCACCATCTCATTCTTAGAACCACTGCAAATAAAATAATAGTTTATATATCAGTGAATATTATCTTAGGTAGCACAAAAAATTCAGGGTCTCTGCAAGTTTTGTTATTAAGCAAAACTACTAGATCATATTAGAAAGAGAGCTTGTGAATATAACTGTGTCTATTTTAGCCAGAAATTGCCACAATTTAAATCAGTTATGGTCAAGCCTAAAACCAAATCCAGACCACATAATAAATCTAAAAGACTTGCTCTAGAGTCTCTTTCTATGGAGATATTCAAGACCCTTCTGGATGCCTACCTGTGATACCTACTGTAGGATACCTGCTTTAGCAGGGGGATTGGACTTGATGATCTCTTGAGGTGCCTTCCAAACCCTGTGTTTCTGTGATTTGATTGGACATAAATTGCCGTTATTAGTAAAACTTATTAGTGCTCTTTTAACCAACGAAGTGACTTCTGTGAACTGATGGATAAAATCTTCAGCAACGTTGACTCCTGCTAGGTGACAAGCATTTCACAATTTGCCATATCCTTTCTTTGTCTGAGGAAAAATACATGCTATGCACGTATACAACAGAAAAGCTCAACCACTGAGCTGTAGAATTTATGAGTAGGTCTCTGTAAGCTTATCTAGAAGACATAGTCTCTGACTAGGAACATTCTACTGTCAAGAACTTGAATTGAAAATGAACTACATTAGTTCGAAGTTATTGTCAGTCCTGAGCTTCAGCTGATTAATGCCATGTTTCATTATCAATCAGAAATCCCAGACTTTTCTGCAAGTCAACTCAGAAGTTCTTCTGACTTTGAGTGCGGATTTATCCAAAAAATGCTTTTTCAGGGGCTAAGATGAATTTTTTGAGCTATCTGCAAAATGTCTGTTATTCTGTGGCTTTCAGTTATTTTTCTGCATGATTAAACTATTGATGCACCTATTATTACTAATGAACTGATAGATATTTCTACCATCATGTCCTGACGTGTCTTCAGGTCTATCTACAAATATTGGATTGCCTAAATTAAGAAAATAATTATATCACTCAGCAGTATATTACTAAGGTTTATCAGTTAGGCAAAGATTATAAATCTTATTGATTACTTTAGTCAGAGGATGTGTAAAATGAATAATAATTAAATAAAAGAATAACAAACTCTTATTCAAAACCATGCTGATGGTGCAAACAAGTTAATATATTATTCATAATTCGTGAAACTGTCTGAGAGAGAGCAATTGGTGGGATATTCTTCTTACAATTAACACAAAAAAAAGAGCAACCAGTGGTTAGAGGAAGCCACCTATGTAAGAAGTAGCTTTGCTCAGATTTGCATAATGCAAACATGCAGATCTTGAAGATGTAAAATAGATGCATAGCTGTATAAACTACAGCAACTTACACAGATTTTAATAATGTGACTGCTCTGAATTAAGTCTTTCATTATCCACCAGTTTTTCAGATTTTTCTACTTTTGCACAGTTTTCCAATTTACTGATTTTTTCCTGTTTTGAAATATAATTATAGATGTCATTTGTTGTGTCAGTCTATTTATCTCTTTGTACCTGTCTGGCTGGCTGGCTGCCTGCCTGTATGGGTCTATTTACTTGCTGTACTTCTCTGCTGCTGAATTAACTCCATCAGCAGTCGATCCCTGTCAAGATGCACTTTTTATGCCTGAGGTCTCTGATGGGGCCTGGCTTAGAGTAAGGAGACTTGCCTGCAATACCTACATTTCTAGTACACTGTGCACAACCACATCCCAGCATCAACACTGTGAAAACTTCTTCCATGTTCATTTTCGGCTTGCTTTTTGTAACAGCCTTACCAAGCTTCCAGGGCTGGGCTGCTCATCACACATTTCAATACATCTGAAAACTAACAGGAGCTTATAATGCCCTGATTTTTCTCTTCTGCCGTGGAATCAAATTCCTTTTCCTGTATTAAAAAGTCTCTTTTCCTGTATAATCCAATTCTCCTTCATTATTGTGTTTGGCTCTTATATGACTATTCAAAATAATGAAGGAGATGCTTCCTTTCTAAGCTGCTTCTGGAGATTTAAAGGGAAAAAAATCATCATAATACGTAAATCAGCATGGGGGCTATTGCAGTAGATTTGTACTGGTTTAGCACATCATTCTAGCAAGATCAGTATTCCTGATCTTTGCACATCTTATCCACTCAAATGTATGGCCTATATGTCATAGTGAGTGCTATAGTGAATTCCCATCTAGTGCCATTTTTTTAGTTCACTTGCATGAGAAGCATAGAAGACCTTGTTTCACCATCACGTGGATAAATTATAGTGATTTGGCCAACAGTTCTGTTGATTGGAGGGCTGCCTGCTGCTGAAAACATTTCACGTTTTTAGGGAAGATGACTACAGAAAAATAGAGAGCTTGCATATGGCAAACTGGACAAATGCTGCATTTGTTTGAAAACCTCTACACTCTGTGCCAGGAAATCATTCTTTCCTTGAAAAATCTGCCCAGGCTGGCAATGGAATAACTCATTGAAATACCTGCTTTCAGGCTTCCCTCGGGACAAGGAGAGACATGTCCAAAAATGTACAGCCAAATTCTCTAAAGATACTTTGTTCTGGACACGCCTGAATTCACATGATGCTTCAAACACTGTTCCTCCCATGGGCCAGAGAAGTGTTGGAAATTAGAAAAAGAAAACAACTATTCTGTGGTATCAACTCCTCTGTGTCTGGTCCCTCAGAGGTGTAGAGGTTTATTGAAGGACCGCTAATGGCTATGTGAAGGGAAGAAAATTGAATTTGCTTGGTAGAAGGAATAGCAGATAAATGAAAATAAAAATAAAATACATTTTAAAAGGTAAAGCCTGTAAGGGATGGAATAATTGAAAAAGGACCCAGAATGGTGACTGGATAAATAGACTGAGTTTGAGAAAAAGGGCATCAAGGAGATGGACTGGGAGTAGAAATCAGTGGGTGGGAGGGATGGAGCAGATGGGAAGCTGTGATTCTAACAGCAGAATGCTCAGAAGGAAGTTCAGTGTTGGAAAATCAAAAATAGAAGTCTTCCTGACTGCCAGCTCAAGCTTTCCTCTGAAGAATAAATGGCATTGAAAGACTATGGGTATATTAGAACAGCAGCTCAGGGACAGACTGAGGTCCATGTGATCTAGTATTCTGTTTCCAGTATACTTTTCCTTAATTTTTGCTTTTTTTCCAGGAAATGTTGCTGCACAGAGACATATCAAGTGAAATTTTATAAGCTTTGTGTTGCAGATTGTTTCTGTTTGATTCCTGAAATGGCCTAAGCTTTATGCTATGGTTCAGTGCTTATTCTCATTATTGCAAGTTTTTATCCTCCTTGACTGTGCTGGTCACCTCTCATGCAGCAGAGATCAGGATACCAGAAAAGCTGAGACTGCAGAATAACACTGGTGACTTACACCAAGTGATAATTACAACTTTGCAGTGCACATGAAAATACCTCTGCCATGTTTAACCCTGTTTTTAAGACCTTCCAGCACTAGAAGGTGAAAGTCTTTTCACTGTTACACTTCTTGATGATTCACTTCAAAATACCATGAATACACTTCAGAAGTGAATAACCTGAATCCTTAAGCAATCACTATAGATATTCTACTTACAAAACAATCATGTTTAGCATTAGGACACTGTTTTCTCATCAGTGAGCTATTTGACTTGAGGACAATATTTTATTAATAAATATTAAACTTTTATTTTTAAAACCACAATGAGTATGGGGATCTTTTCTATCTACAATGTATAATATTGAAAGCTGCCTGCCTGGAATCCTAACAGCACCAAAACTATCTAAATGAATAGAAAAGGCATTAGCTTAAGAACAGTCATTTGTATTACATTTACATAATAAACTGAATGAATGCCAGAAACTGGAGACACAAAACTTTATATTTGAGTGATAATAAACATGGCTGCTGGGTGACATTAGCTGTGCTTTCTTTTCACATTTGAATGATGTAAGAAGGAAATATATTAAAATTGTTAAATTTTATATTTAATAAATCCTAATAAAATTGATTACAGAACTGAATTTCACTTCAAAAAATGCATTTGAAAAAATGATGGAAACCAGTTCATGTATTCTATTTTAACTTAAAACATTTCCCAGGAACATACAAAGATTTCTTACAGCTCCACTCAGGTAACTGGAGGACAAAAATACTGAAAAATCACTAATTTTAATATACTATCATAGATAAGATGTAGGTCAATTTTTTGGTGAATCTTTGACCTTTATGTAGTCTGTATAGTTTTTGAGATGAAAAAAATAATAACCCTAATAATTTTAGACACTTAGACACAGGGAATCTTGCCAAGAGAAATCACATCAGTCATTGTCAGAGTGGAAACCAGAGAATATAATAAAACCAAAGCAAAAATGGTCACTGATGTTTTCCAAAACTTTAGAAAGGATCAAAAATAACACCAAGCTCAGAAGTTACAGTGGCATTGTCACCCAGTGGCTAGTGAATATATTTAAATGTAAGAAAACTCAAATACTAAAAAATATCTTAGCATCTCTTAAAGTAAAACATACCCTGGCTGAACCTAAATTCTCAGTTTGTAGTCATTCTATGCTAACAGGTATAATAAAATAACTACATTTACCTGAGATATTCTGTAAGGATTATAAGAAGGACCTCAACAGCTCAGAAAGCTAATTTATCTTTAGACAGAAAGTTGCTTTGTTTTCTGACCTGATAGTTTTCTGAAAATTCAGTAACAGGAGAGCATTGTTACACATTTCTATACATTATGGAACATTATTTCACAACACAATGCTGAAATAATTATATAAGTTATGCCAGTAGTAATGAAGAGAAAATCAAATCATAAAAAGAGTAAGGGATAAATTGAATAGGGGAAATGGATGTCTAGATTGGCATTTAAGAAAAAAACAGGCTTCAATCTCTACAAAATTAGAGGATTTAACCTGAAAGTCCCTAATTTCCACCCAAAGAGAATCAAATTTTGTTTTCAGCTCCTGCAACTGTTCCTACTTTTAGTCCAGTGGCTGTAGTGTGCAACATCCAACAATGGTTCCACCAGCCAGGACTTCCCAGGTACTCCGTGGGACTCATCTTCCACCTACTTGCCTTCGTGTCCTTTCTCCAGCATCAAGCTGTTCCCATGGGTAAGAGGACACAGCTCACCTCTGGCATTCTCCGGGAGCCACACTAGGACCAGTGCCACAACTGGAGGCCAACCACCAACTGTAGGGCCGAAGAGGATGCACTCATTGCCACCTTTCTTTCTTCCTGCCGTGATGGTGAGGACCCCAGTGATTGGTTTTGTGTACTAGAATGAGTTCATAAATTATGCACTTTTCATGAACAACTTGGATTAGACAACTACGCCTTCGAAAAATGTTTCTAAATGTGTCAATCAGTGACTAATGTTTCAGTAGATGCTCTTCATCAGTTTAACTGTACATCCTTTAAGCTTGAATTCACTTCATTTGTTAAATTATGTATTATCAGAAAATGAAAACATAGTAAGTGGAGGAAAATGAAATAATTGCAGAGCAGCTTTGTATGCTGGCTGCTGCTCAGACACATTATGTCTTGAATATTTTGCTCCCAGGAACCATCACTTCTGCACGACACCTTTCTTCTGTTTGAGGATGCAGGTCTCAAAAAATTTTAGTTTCTTAGTTTTTGATAGTGGTGAGCCACTATAGTAGTGCATAGAGTAATTACTTAATTACTAGAGTAATGTCTAGAGTAACAAACACTGCCTTCTTGACAGGCATGGGTGCACCTTTCAGGATTGAGAGGTAGAGCTGCAGTCTGCGGCAGCACACTGACCCACTTCCAAGCAAGATCAACAGTATCTTCAAAAAAAAAAAATAAAATCCAGCAGTGGATCAGAGTGCTTCCACAGAAATCACTGACTGTGTACCCTACGAAAAATAGTGAATATTGGTCATTCCTCTGAATTATCTGCCACAATCCTGCACTCCCATAGGCTCAGCCCTGAATTCCACTGGGACCAAGGAGACAAGAAGTAGGTTTGTTTCATCTACCATCCATTTAATGGGTACTGCTGAGGAAGGTTCTTCACAAGCATCCTGATGACAGCAGTAGTTTTTAATTATAAAAGAAAGCTGTCTGGACAATTAACACCGGATCTTTGAAGGCAGGGCAAGTGATCACTGCTGGTTTGCAGCACGATATTCACTCGTCCTCAAAGAATTGTGAAGAACTACTGGTAGTGCCAGGATAATAAAAAAATCGAGGCCTGATATTGCAGGTTTAAAGACAAATGTAGTAAATACATGTAGAGCCTTTGGGAAACACGTTCAATTAGGAAAAAGTCTTGTTGGAGGATTCCATTTCCAGCTGAGTTGTTGCCCACTGGTCAGACCGCAGGATTATCGGCTGGTGACCAACATGCCGTTTAACATTCAATTCTCTTTCAGAGAGTTAATTTTCCAACTATCTCAATTATTTGCAGTGGCACCATTTTAGGATGCCTTGTTTAAGGCACAGGGCTTAAATAAGCCTATGGCTTTTTTTTTTTTTTTTTTTTTTTTCCACTGAATATCTCTTTTTCCCTTTGACTTTGTGCTTCTAAGGCAGTTGAATTAGACTTACATGAAAATGCTCCATGTGTTAAGTACTGCCCAGACCTATCTGCCATGAGAACTGATCTCTGCTCTTCAGCCTACATGGTAATGCTTATTTCTCACAGGAGGCTTTTAGGAGAATTAATCTCTTAATTTTTGCAGTCTTTGAAGACTAAAATGTCACCTAAGTGTATTGCTGAATATGACCATCCAATCTCTCTGCTATAATCAGTCTTTTAATTAGTGGTATTAATTTGAAAATGGAGAATTCCTTTCTGAAAAAAATGAATATAAATGTCACCTGGGAAAAACCTAACCATGCCATTAGATTACACGCATAATTATGGTAAGAAAAAATGTGTGCAAAGTGCAATCTAGAGAAATGTGCTATTGTAGTGCAAATACCAAAGAAAAGAAAAAAGATTCCAGGCTAAATTAATTAATTAAGAGAAAACCAAAGAAAAATCAATGTGAATAGATTATAAGAATACATTATTAAACAGAGAAGTGCTCAGCTACATAGAGCTTGTATTAGGACAAGAGAAGATGGATATCGAAGCAAGAGAATACTTTGGAAGTGTTCAAGCTGCTGATTTTTATTTTCTCTGAACATTGTGGGATATCTTCTATAAGGTGATGGCATAGATGATGCCCTCTTCTCCTGTTTCAGCATTTCACAGGGTAAATAAAGAACTGCTATGAAGCAACATAAGCTCTTAACCACATGGACTGTTAGTGAAATTATCCCAAATTTTCAACAGCAGAAAGAGTAATCTACTTTTTTAAGCACAGGAAAAAAATGTAAATAAGTGTTAACCTTGAGTTCTCATGTGAACTGTACTGGCCAGCAAATTTATATTAGCATAGCGATGATCAGAAGAATGATAAACAGATTAATTGAAATGTTTCTTCTGCGAGACCCAGATAAAATTTGGCATGATGATGTCTTAGTCAAATCACATTTCAGTCAACATTATAAGACAACAAACTGTCTTTTCAGATTCTCGTCTACATTAATTCTTATTTTGAAGTAATTTTATATTAGTCTGTTCAAATATGTAAATTTCTAACAATTAGTATACTGACGACTTGTGTCCACTTATTTACAAAAGGGGAAGAAAACAGGTTAAAACCCTCACTGAAAGCCTGCACAATATGGAAGGAAGCATTTTTAGTCTGAATGTGGCCTGGCACTTGGCCATATGCTGTTAAACTTGAAGCTTGTCATTGCTATTGATGTCCAGACGACTACTCATGTGCAATTGTTAGAGCAATTGTTTAAGAGTACTGGCAGGTCAGAGCAAAATGCTTAGCTCTTCGTGGTAGAAAGCCTACTTGTTAAAATAATTGAACCATTTAGAATCAACAACCATACACATAACTTTGTATGTATGTTTACATACCAGATAAAACAATAATGCAGTACTCCATTAATAGACAAGCTGAGCAGCAACAGTGCATCCATCAAGCTGAGTGTTTAGATCTGAGCTTGTAGCTAAAACACAAAGGATAGAAGAACAATGCTCTGAAGCGCTTTTACAATGGTTTAATCAGTCTTACTGAGAGGCAACGTGGGGCTGCCTAAATATTTATGTTGCCATAAATTCCACCCATTTGTCACCTCACAGACTTCCTGACTGTCTCAAAATAGTCCAAATTAAAACACTCCTTTAACACATTGTTCACGCATATCCCGTGTATTTCTGTTAGACCAATTGCTATAAAAAAAAAGCGAGGACCATAAGCAGCACCATGACTTTCTGTATGGTAATTGCCTGAACATGTTCTCAGAACAAGTATTCTTTAAATTAAACACAGCAAGAAAACAGCGGAATAATGATTTCAGGTGCATTTTCTTTTTGCTCGAGCAGCATCGCTGCCTGTTCCACCCTCACACTGCCATGTTCATGCTCTAAAATGGATTATACAACCACGTACACGGCCTATCAGGTCTGCAGTGACCCCACCCAAAAAAATCAGCTGATTTAACGTTCTAAAATGCGCCTCTTGTGTGCTATATCCATATAACCCAAGTTTTATTTGGAAGAAGAAGTCAAGAGGAGAGCGCCATTTAAAAGTCGCCACATCTTCTGCAGTCACATTATATGCATTTTTTTTTAAATAAGACACACACATATGCACATGCATGCATGTGCCTGGTGGGCATCACTCCTACATTATGCAAACTGATCAGAAAGAACTTCATGAGCACTCAGGGTACAGCAAGCTCCTGAATTTCTTGTAGTTGTTGACAATCCCATGTAAGTCAAAGGAGTTATCTTTGAAAAGGTTTAATTTAACAGTCTTAAAACAAAATTCCAAACACTTCATAATGATCCTTATGGCAGAAGATAAACACAGATTATCAAGGTAGGTATTTAGCACCTGCCTAAGCTGAGTAACTTGAAGAGTTCCGTTCAACACCACTGGGGCTGTTCACGTGCTCAAACCCAGACACCTGCTTAAGTGTCTTGCTGGAGCAGGGCCAGAAACATAATGGTGGGCCGACTTAAGTTGATTAGAAATGTTCCATTGGCTCTGATGATAGCAGGGCCTCATCTTTATTGCCACTTTGCAAAATACAGTGCTTAATAGGGAAAAAATAATCAGGCACTGTGAAGGTCTCTTAGTGGTCTGTTGGGTAAAGCTTGGATACAGAACAAATGCAGCTTATTTAGCAGAAAATGGAAGCATGTCTGACTGAGAAAACATCTACTCTTCCATGTGACAATAAAATTTCTTCTGTTGAACAAATCCTCAAAATAGAGATGAAAGGGTTTATTGTTGTATGTTGTCTATATTCAAAATCTCCCTGAAAATAACTACAGTAAAGAAGTTTAAAGAAATGGTGAAAAGATGCTTTTGCCTTTGTGAGTTTTAAAGAAGGAAAATGTTTTTCTTAACATTCACTCATTTTTAATTGAACACTGTATTTAGTACTTTCAGACACCTGAGCTAGGTAGTTATATTGGTTTTAATTGCTTTTCCATGCTGCTTGTTCTCCAGGTATTAGTAGGCAAAGAGGAATGATACGCCAGCCAGTCTCTGGGCAAATCTAATGATTTCCGCCATGTCTCTTGCTGCAGAAACCTCGATATTTGTGCTCTGAGAGATCATTAATCAAAGGCTGATGAGCCCTTTCTTTCCCACTGACAGCACTCCTAGCAGGGCCTTCTGCAGCGATACGTCTCTGGCAGACGACAAATTATCAATACCGATTACCAGATTGCTGCAGCGGGGAGGGGAGGGCGTGCTCGCACTGCAGGGCTGGCCACAATCCATTGCCCCCCCCCCCCCCCCCCCCCGCTATTCGGGCATCCAGCTGTCTCCCGCCCTGTCCCCAGGGGTTTCATGGCCAGGCTAAAACGCCTCCCATCCGCACCGATTATTCCTCGGGAGCGGAACGTCAGCGTTCAGAGAAATAAACGCAGAATGCATCACGTACAGTGTGCCAGGAGGGCTCCGTGCAACTTCGTGCACCGTGACTGAGAGTGGATGACAGTGCACGGAGTGGGAATCTGAACGGAATTTGTTTCTCGGGAAAGGATGGTGTTGAGGCTCTGCATCATCGTTTCATGTCATTTGTGTGTGCACGATTTTAATGGTGAACGTCTGTGAAAACTTCACTGCGTCAAACAGGTCCTGTCTTATTGCACAGATGCATCCCACCCCCACCCAAAGAAAAAAAGAAAAAAAAAAAGGGTGGAGGGAAATAGGAAAACGCACGAAGTGTTGAAGTTCGGATGCTTCCAGCAGCCGTTTCTCCCACACCCTTCGCTACCGTATCTCCCACACCCTCACTGCGCCTCTCCGCTCCCCACCCACTCTCCAGCCGCCCTCAGACAAAGGGGGCAGGGGCCGGGCTGCAGCCCCCCCCCCCCCCCCCCCCCCTCCCCCCCCCGTCCCCCGGGTGCCCCGACGAGCTCCCGGCGGTCAGAGCAAGGCTGGAGCAGGGGGTCCCCGCACCCTCAATGCGGGGAGAGGGGCTGCGAGGCGGCAGGGCGCGGCTCCGTCAGAGGCGGGGGGGCAGGGTGGGGCTGCTGGGTTTGCAGCTTCCAAACGCGAGCTAACAGCAGAGCCCCCAGGGAGAGGAAAAGCAGGGTGGGACCCGCTAGAAAACAGCCATCGACGGTGCAGTGACCTACATCCCCTCCCCCGTTCTCCCCCTCCAATCTACCCCCCCCCCTCCCCGGCAGACTGCAGGTGCGGACTCCTTCCCCTCGCCCCCCCGCAGCCCCCGACGCTGTGCTGGGCGCGGCCGGCCCGCAGTGCGCTCCGCAGCAGCCGCCCCCCGCACAGCACCGCACCCAGCCTGCTTCGCACCGCGGTGCCATCCCTGGATCCCCCCTCTGCCCCTCACCACGCGGCGTGGTTCAGAAATAAAGGGCAGCGCTACGTCCGCCGGCGGGGCTGCGGGGCGGTGGGGGCATCTTTGCGGGGGGAGAACTTTTCCATTCGTTTTCTCTCTCTCTTTTTTTTTTTTTTTTTAAATATAGCTCTACGTTAATACATATATTAACATTACGTACATATTCGGTGCCATAAGATACGCTAATCTTTGAAATAATAAAAACCGTTTTGAGAATAAGGCTGTGTTCACACTACCAACCTCGCCATCAGAAAATATTTAATCTGATCTCAGGACGTTAAAAGAGCCCCGCGGTCCCACCCTCCTCCTCCCCCTCCCTCATCTCGTCTTTTTATTCCTTTTTTTTCTTTCTTTTTTCTTCATCTTTTTATTATTATTATTATTATTATTTAATCCATCAAATAAAAAATACGCTTAGCGTTTTCTTGATTTTTCTAAACTTTGGGGCCACTGAGAAGAGCCCGCAGAGCATGGAGTGGTGCTAGGAAATAGTGGAGGTGGCATTGGAAGGAAAATAGATGTATTTTCTTACCCATTGCTGTTTTAGCCATGGTGGGATGTGCAGGCGCTCAGAGGTGCTGAAGGCAAAGGGGTCCAGCCACAGCAGTGCAGTGAGGGAGAGTAGACTGAATAAGGCACTGAGTCAGCAGAGTGGGGCCGTGCAAGAGAAGGAGCAAGAGGCAGGAGCCCATGAATAATTATCACTCCTCTACCCAAGCAGATTGGCTCTAGAGGTCCCCTGACATGACTCCTGCAGAGCCAGAATCTCCGGGCATTAAATATTGATCCACCAATGGTGCTGGAGTACAAAGTGCCAGAATGCAGTTTGAAATGGAAATCAGTTCTTGAACGCCTCCCCCCCCTCGGTCTGGCTTCAGTAGTACATTCCATGTCAAATGTTTTATGTCTTACATGAAAAAAGCCTATTGGCGTTGAAGGCTCTGCTGTTGCTACCTGTAAAACATGCAGAAATGCATTTTAACACACTTTATTCCAAAGCTGTGACAAAAATAAATAAATAAATAGAGAGGCCAAATTGAAAGGATTTTCTAAGCCATTTCAATAGAAGAACTGCCTAGGTCACTTTCCTTTCTGCATCCTGTTTCCTACTAGTACATGCAGATGCTATATACTTTTATGCTGCATATTTTTTTTAGAAACCCAAGAGCTAACCCTGGGCCACTTGCTTTGTGCCATAACATGGGGAACAACATCTAGAGCTGCTTGTGCTCAGGAAGGGCTCTGGAAAGCCCAAAGCAGGATAAATGTGAAAAGGAGTTCGAGTAGCCACTGTGCACAGTAAGGATAGCCATTGGGAAGTTGTGAGGCTGAGTTTCTTGATGAAGAGTGCCGAACGTGACCCAACAGGATTGTTATATGAAAAGAGATGGATGCATCATAAGAATTCTTGCCATTCATTTTAAGGATTCTCATAAGGATGTGGCTGACAGCTAAACACACGTGGGTGGTTACCTGACTATTTTGCTAGAAATATGGCAATGGCTGCACACCTCCTAAGGCTGGAAACAACTGACATCTCTCTAGAGGAGGCAGCATCTGAGCCTGTGCTACAAAGGGGACAACACATGGCCATCTCATCCTTATGTTGTCCAGCTGAGCTCACTTGCCTCTGCTGGGGCCGAAGGTAGCAGACCCCCATGCTGCTTGCAAAGAAGCAGCCATTGGGCAATTTTTCAGAATTTGGAGTATGCAGCTTGGTGGGGTTGTTTCATTAATGAGCTTCCTCCAGACCAGTCAAAGCGTGTCAGAGTAGAGTGGGGCCCGGAGCTCAGTCAAAGGCCAGCTCTCTCTTTTGAGTTACTACTGATCATTTCTGAATTGCGGGTACCGAGTTTTTCCTTGAAGTGCGAGCAGCAAGATCTGGAAGTGAGCTGCGGGGGGACGACGAGCAGACGGCCCAGAGCAGCACAGCGGGCACAGCGGGACGCCGTGACTCACCGGCGTGGGAGCCGCAGAGCGGAGGTTGCCGCGGCGGCTCCTGCTGGGGCGGCCTCAGCCCGTCGGCTGGCGGGGATACGGGAGCCGGCGCTGTCCGCGGTGCTGAAGGCGGCGGCGCTGCGGCCGGGGCGCACGGGAGGGTGGGGCCGGGCGGACTGCGGGCAGGGGCAGGGCGGAGCGGGCGCCGCGCATCCCCCCGCACTGCTCCCGCCGCCCCCTCCCCCCCGCGGGCCCTGCGCCAGCGCAGCGCGGCAGCCGCAACGCGGAGAGGGTGAGGGGCCGCGCTGCCGGCCCCGCCCGGCTCCTGCTTTCCCGGCACCGAGGGCTCAGCTGCCGGGAGGGGACGCGGGGGGACCCCCGTACGGCCCTGCCGTAACGCTCCTTGTCGAGCTCGGCTTCCCATCCCCCGCCGCGGCACGCCCAGCAGGCAGCCAAGCCGCCTTGTCGTCTGCTCTCTTTTTTTTTAATTTATTATTTCATTCTGATGTTTCTCTTTTCCTAACCCAGCCTGCTCCCAGCCACCTCCGCAGTGACAGCAGAATCGCCCAGCTCCCTGCCCGGCACCGCCCTTCTCTCTCGCATCACTCTCCGCAGCCCCTTCTGGCTGCAGAGGCCCGAAGAGGCTCACACCGGCTCTCCTCCTGCAAGAAGAGGCTCCTGCCGAGGCAGTGGTGCAAGAAATTGGTTGGCAATCACTGTCGTGTCAATCATTGGCATGTACAGGAGCAGTTATTAGACACACCATATACTGTGTCTGATCTGCCACCACTTTTTAATGTTGTGTTTCACATATATCTGAGAGGATAACAGAATTATGCTATAGCATGTTCTAGCAAGGCTACAACTTGTGTTCTTTCATGGTCTGGGCTTTTTCTTAGTTGACATTAAAATGCATTTGCAGCTCAGCCTACCTCCAGGCTGTGGATGTGCAGGCTGTAAGGATGCACTTCAGGGCAAAGCTTCTAAACAGCAGTGGGCTTTGGGCTTTCACTGGACACTTCACCTGTGGCCTTGGCCAGATAGCTGAAAAGTCCATTGTTATACATTTCTTCTTTTCTTTCTAATCGTTTTTTAGAAAGAACCTTAATTCCTTCCCACTTGGAGACAAGAAAAGGAGGGAGGGAGGTGATACTGGAAAGAGGAATGTTTATGCAGCACTTTGAAGACTGTTGTTGCTAGGTAAATGAACTCCTTTGGCACAGAAAATGCTGTTTGCTCTGGCACCTACAAACAGCAGAGGTGGGAGTAGGTTATGCATCTCCTATTAGCCTGTGCTTTTTGTTTCTGCTGCATAGGCTGAACTTAAATAACTTGAGAAATTAAGCTCTTACTGACTTCCGTACACTTAATATTTGTCACTAGGAAATACAATCAACCTTATTTAAAGCAGCTGGTTTCTTGCTGTGGTCACTCCTACTTCTTCTTTAGGCCTCCCAAAGCAATTTCTCTTTGTGTTCATGCAGTTTTTGAAGATTAATAAGTAATTAGCTCCTGACTGACTTATTTCATCTTCATTACTTACACCCCTTCACCCAAAGCTGTGGTGAAAGATGTTTTTCAGGTTGTGCAATGAAGTCTTTAAAAGTCAGAGAAGAATGGTGCCTGTACAACCTTAATTATTCCCCTATGCATATATATTATGATACAGTTTCAAATTATATAGTCATGCTGTTTTTCCACCAGATTCTCCCTGCATCCATAGCAGAATGGATGGGGCTCCCTCGGTGAGGACTATTTGCTATTTTATTTTTATTTTGTTCTCATAAAACAGAATCATGACACGGTCCTCTGTACCATTGAAAGCATGGGGACAACAAAGATTTTCTTAAGGGAACATTCGACAGAATAATTTTCTAACATGGGTGAAAAAATCTTTTGTCCAGACTTATTCTTCACAGCAGGTTAAGTATGGATTAGAATAAATTAGCCTAGTGTGTATTTCAGTACCCTACATATTTCAATGTGAAATTTAGAGAGAGGCTACAAATACATGAATATACAATTTTGTAATTTGGATTTTTAATTTTTTTAATTTCTACATAATTCTACAAATATTCTAACAAGCAAAGAAAAAGATGATCTGTGTACTGATGAATGCTTTAAGAGAAACGAAGTGCAGTGATATATATGTGTAACCAAGTCATATATAAATCGTGATCGCCATTTTCTTCATGTATTACACTTTTCTAATCCTTTCGTTTTCCAAAGCAACATATGAGTTATGAAGCAACAATATACTCTTACATTTCTACTAGCATTTATCCACTTCTGAAATTGTGCTTTTTCCTAGGCATAGCCTTTCTGAAAATCATCTTGTTACAGCTTGATAGTGGTTCAATAAGCCAGCTGCAAACAGTGTCACTATTAGTGATTTCAGTTGCTGAACATAGCACACGTTGGACTACTGCAGCTTTAGTGTTAGCCTGGTTTCATGCAGACTTTTATATTTGCATGACTGCACATGGTGTTATATCAACAACATTCAGAATCACGGTAGGGAACCTGAATAATGGCATTATGGTATTTGTGGATGTTTTTTCCAAGAAATCTCTGAGCAATGTTGTAAGCTTAACATGGGGATTGTACATAATTAGACCTCCATCAGTACCCTTGTCCAGGAGATGTGGGCTAGAGCTGTGCAAGGCTGCATTACTGGAGTGACTTAGTTGCACCTAGAATCCATTCCCTGCTGCAAATATACAAACAACCCTTGGTCTTGTGGAGGAAGAGTGGTAGAAGCAGCCAATTTTGTGGCTCTGAATGAGGTCAGCATATTCTTGAGCACAGGGGACTGTTGTGCCGAATCAGTCCAAAGAGCCATCTAGGCATATAGCCAGTAGCCTCTCAGTTGTATACCCACCCCTTTCAAGTCCCCATCAGATAATGGGATCTTCTTGTCAATAACATTCTAGCCATGGCCAAACTGGTAATCAACAGCTCCTGAAGGATGCAACCTGAAGGGGAATCCTACTCCTGTGAACATCTTTCAGTTTTCTTATCCTGACACATCTCCAAGTAGACCACCACTGGACTGCCTCTAGAAGTGCCTGCCATTTTCACAAGTGAAAATGCCTTGTGAGCATTTTCAGAATGCTCACAAAAATGCTGTTAGAGGTACACAGTTTGATGTACCCCTCTAACTTCCTATTTTTCACTTTTGTAATCCTTTAACTCTTCCCTGCCTACATGTTTCTAGATCTGTATTCCCATGCATTTCTTTTTCTTAATTTATTTCTTCTTTCATTTCCTGTTTACAGATAAAGAGCTGACATCTCTCTCTAAAATGGAAACCTTATAGGAAAAGCAGTCATAGACACAGGTCTAGGAGGATTAACAAAGAGCAAATATGTATGATAAATGCGTGCCAGCAGCCCAAACATATCCTTGACTGCATCAAGAGAAGCGTGGCCAGCAGGCCAAAGAAAGTGATTATTTCCTTCTACTCTGCTCTCATGAGACCCCACCTGCAGTTCTGCATTCAGCTCTGTGGCTCCCAACATGTGAAGAGTGTGGAGTTGCTGCAGTGAGTCCAGAGGAGTTCAAGAAGATGATCAGAAGGCTGGAGCACATCTCCTATGAAAGGAGCAGGGCTTGTTCAGCCTGGAGAAGAGAAAGCTCCAAGGAGACCTTAGTGCAGCTTTCTAGTACTTAAAGGGGATCCTACAAGAAAGCTGGATGGGGACTCTTTATCAGTGGGTATAGTGACTGGACAAAGAACAATGATTTTAAACTGAAAGAGGGTAGATCTAGATCAGATACTTGGAATAAATTATTTACTATAAGGGTGGTGAGATGCTGGACTAGATTGATCAGCTGTGGGTGCTCCATCCCGGAAATGTCCAAGTCCAGGTTGGATGGCCCCTGGCAACCTGATCTAGTAAGAAGTGTCCCTGTCCACAGCAAAGAGATGAACTAGATGTTCTTTGAAGTCCTTTCCAACTCAAATCAATCTATGATTCTGTGGTTCATTCTATAATTCCATGATAGTGCTCCTGTTATTCTCTCTTCTATTAAATATACACAGTTTGGTTTCTACAGACTTGGTTTGCTATGTTTTCTACACATTTAGTGACTCCACCCTCTCCCTTATCACTGGCTGTAAGTGAATGCTGGGGAAGGCCATGAGTAGGACAAGCACGTGCAGTTCTTCCCCAGGGATCATTCCAGCAACTTTCTCAGCAGATTCTTGAGCTTGGTACAGTTTTCCTATTCAGCAGCCCTTTACAAACCTGTCTAAGTGCTTATGCAGTGTGCTTGAACCCGTGCTGTCTTTAACCTTCCACTATGTCCTGTGGTGGTCAGTTCTACAGGCTGGCTCCTTTGTAAAGAACAATCTTCTTTTGCTTATTTTAAGCAAATAAACTTTATTTTAAGCATGATAGGTCCTGCCAAGACCTATTATGTTCATCTCTAGATCTGATATGCTAAGTATGCTTTCAATTTGGAGTTATAGGGTTCTTCACTCTTTAAAGTAGAAGGTAACAAAGAGGAGAACATCAGATCCAATTCTCCTTTTAAAATGGGAGGAGTTTCAAGTAACCCTGCAGGCAGGAAGAAGATGCACAAGGAATTAGATTAGAAAGGCAAGTGACAACTCCATCCACAGCAAGTCAGAAATTCTCCATGAAATTTTTTTAGAAGTGACAATATTCAACAAATCTAAATCACAAGTCATTACAGAGCTGGAAGTCCTAGACTGAAAGTGTCCTCCAAGAAGGCCCTTTTATTTGAAATGAAGCGTATGTTGTCACTTTTCTGATTTGGTTTCCTGATTCTAGTCTTTCTGAACAGCAAAATGCCGTCTGTAAAGAGAAATAGGCAATAAAGTATTCTGCAAAGGTCTGATTCACATTGTTCTCTCTACCATACTGTTTGCAGAGATATAAATGCAATTAGTCAGGTTTTCCTTTGATGCTTTTGCTCTTCTTAGGATTGACTAACTTTTTTGTGCCCTTATTGATTTCAGTATTTACTTATACTTTATTTATTAGCCACCACTCAGTGGTGGCTAAATTTTGGTAATTAGCTGTTTCACCATGGTTCTTGTCTCATAAACTTTGAAGAAGATGCTCCAAATATATTACAGATCGTTTTCTTTGTTAGTCAGGCAGATTTTAGGAGAACAAGTGCTATGTTATTACTGTCTCTCAAGTAATGATCCTGTTTCTGATACCAGGCTCATTATGTATTCCTTTTGTAACTAGAATTTATTTTTACTTTCTCAGCAATTTATCACTGTATAGACAACAGATGACAATAAAGTAAAAAAAAAATGTTGAGGATATATAAAATAGATTTTGAATACATTAGTTGCATTTGGGTGAAATTCACACTTACAGGGAAACAGTAGCAAAAAACAACACTGAGAACGAAGTGTAGGAGAACTTTTCTATTTCTAGTCTTGCTTGTAGCCCATACAAAGTTAACAGGAAATTTCATGCAGCACCTGTTTTTGCTCACAGCTTTGTCAAATTTAATTATCTTAATTTGATGTTTTCAGTGATTCATGTCCATCAATTACTTGTTTTGTTTGAAAAAAGAAAAACAATAACAAAACCCAGCTATCTTAGCTGTTTTTGACCATAAGCTCTAAGTAATGTGATAACGTTTTGTTCATTCTGGTGGTCTTCTCTTGGGAACATTCTAACAGTATCTATTCTGCAATAGATAATTGAAATATGATAGACAATTATTTTGGTAGTGGAAAGTTTTGCTATTTTTTCACTGTAAAAATTCACTTAATCTTGGCAATATTTTTGTGCTTTAGGAAAAGAAGTGCTATGTACAGCTTTTGGAGACACTTTAAAATCTCACTAGAATCTCTGAAGTTTCTATCCCACTGAGGATGCTTTAATTTTTTTAACTGTATCTGTCTCATCTCTTGGGACTGAGAACTTGTAAGGGAAATAGGGAATGAGATGGACTAAGGACTATGTAGAAAACAAAATTACAACTGGAGTAATGAGAGAAAGCTGGAACTCTCTGGACAAAGAGACTGAGATGAAGAAGCCTTTGGGAGCATGGCTAATTAGGATCTCTGAGGCAGACTAAGGAAAGAATATGGTTGTGAGGTGGGGCTTGGCATTGTTTGCTGAAAAGATGAAGGACAAGGATTTGTGGCATAATGTGGGGATGAAGTTGCCTGGCAACCTTAATTCAGTTCCTGTATGATACGTCTGTGATCATGTATTGTTTTTATGCAGGATTTCTGGCTCCAATGTGGTACAGGATGGACCTGCTCTGAGGATGCACTGGGGCTGTGTGACGATGCCTGCATGACTCCTGCCTCATTTATTGCTTGAGCTTGAGAGTAGTTAATGAATGAAGCAAGGGAGGGCAAAGGAAAGTCATGTGACTGAATTAATGCGCTGCTGCACAGGATTTTTCCCGTCTAGTGCTAATATATCCACTTAAAACAGTTTTGCAGTCTCTCTAGGTGAAACCTCTAATAGTCTAATAGCTTCTAATTATCTAATTTTAATGACCACCGTTAGAGTCCCAAATCCAATTTGCTCAGCATTCACACCTGTGACTGATGCTGCAACTTCTGTGTTTGAAATATTGCTAAACACTTTTAAATTGCATCTTTGATGCATCAGACGGGACACGTAAAATTAGTGAACACGTGTGCCCTTAATCTTTCTGTGCCTCTACTCCGTACATTTTTGATAAAAATACTACCTTTTCTTTGCCACTGTGGATTTTTGTGAAGCTAAATTAATTTGCATTTTTTTGCAGCACTCATATGTTGAAGTGATGAGCACTATTGAGAAGCCCTGGAGGAAATTAGTAATTCTACCACCATGACACAATTGAATAATGAGCAGTAAACAAAGCATGGGCCACACAATGAATTATAAGGTGAAAGCAAAATATTGATTAGCTGTTTGGTGAGTGAACCAGTTAACCTGTGCAAAAATAGTAACTAAATAATATATCAAAATACTCACGTAAAATCAGTTTTTATCATTCTTCTGCAGGAAATATTAGCAGGAGGGGGATTAAGTGATATACTGATGCCCCATGTGCCTTTTCCTGTCTCTTGGGCAGGATTGTTTGTTCTGGCTGTTCTTAGGATGTTCTGAGTTTATAATGCATTCTTCAATGGTTATGTTCCTATTTTAAATGGGTAGGGTCCATGAGGGTATGGTTGGGTAACCTAAGGGTAAATATTGCTTAGGCAGAGCTTGAATTGATGCTGTGAAAGATAGTGGCAAAGCATTAACAGCTTGTGGCTGGCTGGAGGCTAGATAATTATCTCTGATGCTGCTGCTTGTTATAGTAAAAGCACATGTAAGCAGTAAGCTACTGGCTTAGTAACCCACAACAATAATTTTCAAAGAGAATACAGAATTGTTTCATTTAGTATTGATGTTTTCTTTTGTCTAGTGGTACACTCAAAACTGTTTTTAGTAGTACCTGCTTGTGGTTACTGTAGGTAAGGGTTCAGTACAAATCCATGTTTTGGATCACATAACGCTTCTTCCCTTATTTCTTTCCGTGCTGGTTCAGCACTGAACATGAAATAGCCCATGTTCTGCTTGAGTTCCAGCTCTGTGACATGGGTGATGGTTCTGCTGACTGGCATACCAGCATGCATCTGACCCTCCTTGGCTTCACTTGTTTTTATTTTTATTTTTTATATATGTTTGTATTTTGTATTTGCTTATATTTTTATATGCAATATAAATATGCAGTCCCAGGTAATTTGAAGAGCCCTCTTGTTTTTGGCCCAGCAGCATAATTATAACAGATGATTATATTTGCCACGTGGAAAGAAAAGTTAGCAAAAAAACCCCCAATGTTACCAGCAGCATGTACTACATATACTTTTTGCTTTGCATAGCATTTTCATTTTTCACGTCTGGAGTTTGAAAGTAATCACTATGCCCAGAAGGAATGGGTGTCCTCCAGTAAATCTTCAGACAGAGAAGTAAAAGTGAGTCTTATTAAACCACAGAACTTAAAAACACCATGAGCTATTATTCATATGAGCTAATTCAACAGCCAATTAAAGCAGTAAATCACTTTTATTTTTTCTAGGGCTGAAAAATTCCTGTCTGAATTGTGATTTCCTTTTCAGTCGAATACTATTAGATTAAAGTCAAGTAAGGTTTTACGTTAGCAAGAAAATGAAAAAAAAAAAAAAAAAAAAAGTTGCCATTCTTTTCCAATGACTCCATGTTATGTAGTTGCTGTAATAACCAAACGTGGAAAAGGACTCCTCTAGAAGAAGAAAGAACATCTCACGGCTCTGATTGGATAAGCGCCTGGAGAACGGTTGAAGAGTGTTTTGTAGAATGCTCTGTTGGCATGTAAAGGTGGATGGGAAAGTTGTAGGGGTGGATGGCAAAGCCAGAAAAAGAAAACTTGTGAAGGTATATAAATGATGTGAGAACTTGTAATAAACGATTTGGATCATTCACATCTGAGTCTGTGCTTCAGACGCTGCACATGGGACTGGCCGAGAGTGCATTTTTATACTGCTTTTTAAAATCAGATTTTCTTTTCAAATTGTTGAAAATTTTCTTGAGTCCAAGATCTTGGAGCAGACTTCTTATATTCTTCTTCCAGAGAAGCTGGCCAGTAGAGAAGTCTGCATGAGTTGTAGTGTTGGCAACCTACAGATTGCAGCTTTACTCAGCACATGAAAGTTGATTTTATCTGAAAGGGGAAAGAGAGACATGAATGAGAGAAGTACCTGCGTAAAAAATGAGGTTATGAGCTAAGGAGTGAAGCATGCACTATGTAGGATAGGCATTCTGGTTGGACTCGACAGTGTCAGTCTAATGTGTACTGCTACTGCTAGACACAGCTGTATTCTGTTCTACTGTAGAATATCAGTTTCCAAGTGCTAGTAACTTTCAGAATTAAGGCATTTCCTTACCCAAAATTTAGAATATCACATTTATTTGATGGATTTCAATGGAAAACCTGGCTGCTTAACCAATTACTACACATCTAAAGTGTAAGTAACATTTTGGTGCTGACTGAAGCTCATATAACCAAGAAAACTGACTGTAAGCTCTTCTCTTTGTGAGGCTGTTGCATGGAAGTGTTGCAATACATATCTGCTAGGTGATCGTGCAATATGAGGACAGTGCTACTGTAAGATGTAACATCTTAACATGTAAGAACATGACCTTCAGGATAATAGCTTTAAGTTCTTGGATTTATAGATTGAAAGTAAGGCAAGGATCAAATTCCCTTATTAGATCTCCGGTTAGCTGTGAGTTCATGGCAACAAAGGATTCATTGAGCTAGAAAACTTTGATCTCTTTTACCTGAAATCCTTGCTCCACTGAACTTTCTACCTTGACAGGAGGACAAAACAGAGTAACTACATTCTAACAACTCTGTAGCAAAATGGCTCATATTTTCCTAAATGTTTTCTATAAAGGTACCTCATCATCACATGAACTTACTGAGAGATGAAAAAAACCCTCATCTTCGCAGAAAAAAGTGAAGTTTCTAACTTGTCTGCCTCCTGAGTTTATTTCCAAATTATTTCATCAAGAAGTAGAAAGCTTTATTTCATTACTGTCCGTTTGATGTGTTCAAAAATTGTTTTAGTTGCTCTTGCCATAATGTAGCTGCTTAAGATTTCATGCAGATTCCTTTCAGACCCTTTGCTTTACAGGTTATTGTTTTCTGTTTTAGTAGAGAGGACCACCTATTTCTGGATCTATACCTCTGTGAAGGACCACGTTAAAATGCAACTGTATGTTATTTGCAAAATATAACAAACTTATTTATCCAAGTAATCACCTACATCTTTATCACTGTAGTTAGTTTTCAAGTTAAGTGATAAAATGAACCAAATATTGCTTTACATCTAATTTCTAACAGTGTTGTTTCAGTAAATATCACTCCCTCAGTGTGCATGTCTTTGAAGTAGCTCTACACTGATATGCAGGCAAGCAAAAGATACGTGATATTAATTAAGCACTCCCTGACATGACCAGGATAAGCAGTAAGATGCTGAGTAGGCCACTGCATGAGCATGAAAATGTTTTAATGCAGAGATATCTGCAAAGAACTGGGACATAACGTCATACTGCTAAGCACTATGTTTAATTGTGTGAATAGTTTGATTAATTAGACCTGTTGAAAGTTCAGTAAATGTTCTAGTCAGTACAATGTCATCAATTCATAAATTTTTAAGTCTGGAATGGGCTATTACTTCTCTTAGTCATTCTGCAAATAACTACTTACGATGTCACAATTTGTAGGAGCATTTTTGTATTTACTAGCAATAATTTAATAGTTGCATTTAGATTACAACAAATGCTGCTTCACATCTGGATTAAAGTAAATACTTTTTTGGGAATCTTTCCGGAAAGTATCTCTTTGGACAATGATTTTCTTCTATGATTGTTTTCTGCAGTCTCTCTGGTTAATCAGCCTTTAAAAATGTAATATTGTTACGTTTATTTAGGGCATTACCAAACATTAAAACATCTCAGTAGTTCAGGTTTAAGAGCAGAAATCTGTTCTAAGAATATAACGAAAATACAAACCTCATAGGATTTTCTTTGATGTTGTTCAAGTTCTAATTATTAAGACTGAGTTAATATAATATTTTAAATGGGATACCTAGGTAGTAATATGGATCAATGAACTATTCCTATATTGCCACAGCAGTTCTGATTCCTGTCATTGGGTTTTACTTGCAATTGTTTCTCTGGTAATAGATTTCACAAATGGAAGAAATTCAATTGTCTGAAAGGATGATAAGAATCCTGAGCAGCAAAAGAAATGCAATATCCATCATTTCTGAGAAACCATGTATCTACATAGCAAAAAATGAATGATTTCAAAAGTAAATAAGGCACATTCTGGAGACTTCAAATTTTCAATTCAGTAATGCATTTAAATTGGCATTATTAAACATCAATAATGGCCACAGTGATTCTAAAGTGAATGTTGTCAGCTAATAATATGCTAAATTCAGTAGATTTGAACTAACACACTACAGCCATGCCCTTTTTATCTCAGCAGTCATATATCTCATCATTGCAGCAGTGGGATAATAGTTTTTCCTGTGTCTGAGATAGTTCTGGGAGCTAAGAGTTTGGTCTGAATATACCCCAGAGAAGAAAAGATGACAGCATAAAATTCATTTTTTTTTTTAACATTAAAATGGCAAAACTACTTGAAAATGTCAATCATGGTGAAGAATGATATTTCTTGCTACAGCAAGCAATCATTTTTCCCCTTCCCTTCCCTTCCCTTCCCTTCCCTTCCCTTCCCTTCCCTTCC
>NW_024884253.1:27204356-27247700 GCF_019232065.1 Centrocercus urophasianus
CCCTTCCCTTCCCTTCCCTTCCCTTCCCTTCCCTTCCCTTCCCTTCCTTTCCATATGTTGATGAATTAAAAAGAAGACTCAGGGTAATGTCATTAAAATGTGTGAGGATATTTGCAATAAGAAAGTTCTGAGTAGAAAAGAAGCAATGTCTGGAAGCTCTCACAAGCCAAATCTGTATTAGAAATCCTGTACTCGTTTTTAACGGAATGACTGATTAATAACTGAAATGCATGACGAAGGGTTGAGATGGATTCCCAATCTCTCATTTTAAAATTAAGATGGGATGTCATTATGGAGGATGTATTTAAGCTAAACATAAAGGTATTGAGCTCAGTACAAAGGTAATGGCCTGCGGTAAGTAGATCAGATCAGGTAATCACAAGTAGTGTTCTGGGTTTAAGCACTATGACTCCATGAGATCACATCTTTTGTGAGACCTGAGCTGTTGCTTCTGCACTGATTATAAATTGTGCCACTTATAAAATTCATATTGCCCAGCCCCTGCACTATTATTACTCAGGTGTGTGAGGTGTGCTTGAGATTTTTTTTTGCAGTAGTTCTGGCAAAATTAATTAGACCAATCCAGTTACCAGAAAAGCTATTGAAGACTGCTGACTTTAATATAGTTTGGATCTTTCCTCTATTAACACAGTGTGAAAACTTCCATACCAACCCAAATCAAATGCCTGTGAAGCCTCTAACTTGCTTCTGATGCCAGCTGGGATGTCAGTATCACAGAATCACAGAATCACAGAATTGTAGGGGTTGGAAGGGACCTCCAGAGATCATCAAGTCCAACCTCCCTGCCAAAGCAGGTTCCCTACACCTGGTAGTTCAAGAAAAGAGCAGGTATAGAATAGGACTGTGCCCCTCTACTCTGCTCTTGTGAGAACCCACCTGGAGTACTGCATCCAGTTCGGAGGCCCTCAACACAAGAATGACATCAAGCTGTTGGAGCAGGTCCAGAAGAGGGCCATGAAGATGATCAGAGGGCTTTAGCACCTCCCCTATGGGAACAGTCAGAGAGAGCTTGGGCTCTTCAGCCTGAACAAGGCTCCAGGGGGACCTGATAGCAGCCTTCCAATACCTGAAGAGAGCTACAGGAAAGCTGGGAAGGGATTTTTTTATAAGGGTATGTAGTGACAGTACAAGGGGAAATGGCTTTAAACTGAAAGAGGGTAGATATACATTAGATACTAGGAGGAAATTCTTTACTGTGAGCACGTTAAAACACTGGAACAGGTTGTGGATGCCCACTTCCTGAAGAAGTTTAAGGCCAGACTGGGTGTGGCTTTGAGCAACCTGGATGCATCCTTGTTTATAGTAGGTGGGTTAGAACTAGATGATCTTAAAGGTTCATTCCAACTCAAACTGTTCAATGATTTATGATTCTATGATGTATCGACTGCATTAAGATCCAGTGATAACGAGTTCCAGAGTTTAATAGTACTCTGCATCCTTTTTACTTTATCTTACACCTGCTCTTTACACAGTCTTTATCCTTTAAGAATTGGTGAATAATTGTTTTTCTAGCACTGAATCTAGCATAGTCTCCTTCTTTTACACTGATAATAAAATGAAAATGTATCTTTACACTCTTCTCACTTTAATACATCAGGTTAAAATGTGATTCTGATGACATTAAAAATAATGGAGCAAACACAAGTTGTTTCTAAAGGTTTTAGCTAGAATGAGTTTTGGATTCACTCAATAAAAAAATCTACAAAGCAGCGCCTATTCAAAACTGAGCAAGCTGTGGAAAATCAATTTTCCATGGCAGCTTTGGCCTTGTGCAAAAGCTTAGTGGTTTTTATAGTGAACCAAACCTTTTGTTTTATGATTTGTACTGCTTATAAATTGTGAGGATTGAACTGCTAATTTACAAAGAATAAACAAATCTTATTTGACAGTTTAATCACCTAATTAATATCTTAAGTCAAAAGTTTTATTGTATTTTGTTGCATTTGCGGGATTCTGAACATTTATACCTGAGCAGGAGCATGTAGTAAAATGTATCATGAATTTATCAAATGTCAAAACCCATGACATCGCTTAAAACTATAATTTTTACAATGGAATGATATTTGAATAATTGTCACACTGTAGAACTGCAGCCCCATAGGGGCTAAGGGGATACTGCATTTCAGTATAGTTCCTGAGGACTGCTCTCAAAGCATTAATTAGGAAAATTACCACTAGCTTTGTCAGGATGAGATTGGGTCCAATTTCTTGGAATAACAATCTGATTTGGCTATGAACACTCAAGTGCCATAAATCCTCTGTGCCTCAGGGTGCCAGCTTTCAAGCCAAAGTATTATACATCGTGAATGAATCAGTTCTGCAGGCAGCTGATATTAGGACAAAGAGCCAAGACCGTGAGCATGTTTTTTTTGCTTAGCACGAGTGAAGCAGTCTCTGCCATCTACAGAAGAACTGGGAACAGACACAGCCCCAGCAGGCACCCATGAGTGAGCAGTAAGAGGCAGCAGGAGTCAGTGAGAAGGACAGACCGGGTTACACAGCAGTTCATGTACTGCAGCAGAAGAGCATGCTTGCCAACTCCCAGGATTTCATTGATCCCCCATAGAAAGTGGAGGTAGTGGCCTCTTTGGCCAAGGTTTGCAGAGCTGTTCTCTTAAGAATTTTGGCTTAGAAATATTTTGGCAGCAGCATCCCTAATAGCCAGCTGAGTGTCCCAAGATGGATGCTAGGCTCAGATTTCACAGGTCTCCTGTGTTTGTTTCCCATATCTTATTAAATAGCTATAAAGTTGCATGTTACAAATATGATTAGCTGACGTTAGCAAACATCATTCCCTAGATCTTCTCTCCGGAAGTACTGAAGATTATATTTTACAGGGATATTTTACACTTAGGTTGGAGCACTGTGATACTAAAGTTGTGGGCTTTCACACTTGTTACTGAATCTGAAAGGTAGCCTATCACTGGCTGTTATTTCAATCAATATTTCTGAAAGCTTGTCTCAAATTTAGAAGACTCTGGAATTTGTGCCTGAAAATCTTTACTTGTATCAAAGCAGACCCAAATGAAATTTCAGGTTTCCCCTTGTGCATCTCTTTGAAATTCAGAATTCATTTCAAACTTCCAGCAGATACTTTGGAAATTCTGCAGTGTGAAAGCAATGGGACCCACGTTCTATAACAGAAAAAGTAGCCTCCAAAGATCAGCATTGCCTGAAGGAAATGATATCTGTCAGAACAGTTAGCAGCAATCTATATTTTTCAGACTTAGACATTCAGGTACCAATGCTGATCCATTAACTGTAGTGGAGCAGCCTGCTTCACTGTGGTTCATTCTATAGTTTGTCTCAGAATAGCATTTATGCATGAGTGAGAGAAATAGAGAGGAAAAAAAAAAAGACAACCTTTTAATGTTGAAACTGTCTGCATTTACTCTTTATATCTCTAGACCTGCATTGTGTAATTATTTTTATAGAATAAAAGTAGACTGCACCTTTATACACTTGTATATCACTAGCGGTGAAGTATAATACAAACATTTGGTTCAGTTGTCTCGAAGGGATTTGAATTTAATGTGGAAGAGCACGTGTGTTTATTTTTTTCTTCAGATTGTCAGTGAAAGTGTTCATCCCATCTACCTAGCAATGATTGCTGCAGCACGGTCAGAAATGGCAGAAATAATTGTGGGCCCGTTACCATGGCATGCCCTGCTTCAGCTGCTGGAGTAATAAGCACAATTCAAGCAAACTATTATGTAAATGTCCTTGAGGAAACATCTAGGGGTGAAAACATCAACAGCTATAAGGACAGGACCGGCTTATTAAAGCATTAAGGTTGACTAAGCCATTGAGCTCTGCGAAGAGAAAGAGAAATGATTTAAGGGTAGTTTTATATAAGAAAAAAATTTCTAACAAGACCTTCATTTTAGCAGAGCCAGATATAAAAACAAACAAACAAAAAATGTATAGATTACATTTTTCTCCATGAAAGTTACTAATAATTTAAATTATTTCTCAGGGATTTTGATGGTTTAACCATACCTGTCACTTTTATGCGCCAACATTTTCTTAGAGATGCATTATCTAAACAAATTAATTCAGAAGCATCTACAGCTATGAAGAAGCTTATTCCATTACTCTTAGCTTGCTTGGTAATTGTGGAAGACACAGTTTTAGGCTGCAGAAGCCTCTATGATGATATGTGCATTGATTTGTATATGGCCAGTATAAGTGTTGCTGTAATATGGGCACGAGTACTTTATTTAGTTAAAACCAGTTATGCTGAAAATGACTTTTCCATATGCTCCTTAAATCAACAATAATTGTTTGCTGCACCAGGGCTTCCTCCAAATTCTCTCTCTCCATACTTTTTCTGTTTGTTTGTCTACCACTGGTGTCTGGCTCTGAAGTCACAGGTTGGATAGCAGGGAAGAGCCTTCGAAGGGCAAGGTTATCCCAGTGCACTGTGATGGACCTCTTTCACTTTCTGGTGCTGGGATGAGGAGACACCACCCAGCAGCTTTCTCCAGCTCCCCATGGCAGGTCTTTCCAGTGCAAGTGAGACTGTGATTTAGACACTCATGCTGGGACAGAAATCAGGAACTGAAGGTCTGAAGTCCTCCTGTCTCCTTTCTTTCTCTTTGATCAGTCCATCTGTGAGTGCTCTGTATTATTGCTAAAATTTGACAGAAAGCCGTGTGTTGTTCTGTGCTGCACAGTGTGTAGAAAAGCTGTGTTTTCTATAAAGCACTGGGTTATATACAGATATGATTATAATTTTAATAATTTATGATGTTATCTGAATCTACTTCAACGAATGTTCGGTGAGTGCATATGAAATGCACTGTGTGTCCCATCTAGTAAAGAAAACCGCAGTAGGGTGCATCAAAACCCCTTTGGGAAGATCAGAAGAAATGACTTTCTTAGTTTAAAAAGCAGGATTGGAAAGCTGTGACCTGTCATCTCTGCTCCCATTCTTCAAACTGGCAGAGTAATAACTCAGAAATCCAAAGGGTCCTTGAATTTTGTCTATAGTAAAAAATACTTTATTAAAAATGTCTTACTGTATTCCAGGTTATATGCAGTATACTGCATATTTGTTTATTTAAATTTATTTATGTGGTGTGATGAAAAGACTGTACTTGGGAATTTTTATTTTCAGTATCATATTGATTTTGTTTGGGATAGTGGACTTTCTTCAGAGCAGTTCATATGGTGCTATGTTTTGGATTTGTGATGACAGCAACATTGATAACACACCAATGTTTTATCTATTTCTGAACAGTGCTTACACAGCAAGAGCTTCTGTTTGTCTTACTGCCCAATCAGCAGGGAGGTGTGGATGCACAAGAAAGTGGGAGGGGATTCATCCAGGACAGCCAACCCAAGCAGTTGAAAGGGTCTTTTCATGCCACATGGCATCATGTTCAACAATAAAAATAGGGGAATGAAAGAGGAAGGAAATGCATTTGGAGTGATGGTTTTCTCTTCCAAAGAAAGTGATAGTTCTGATTAGTCCTGCTTTCTTGGAAGTGGCTGAACATCTGCCTTCCAGTGGGAAGTAGTGAACACAAATCTTCATTTTGCTTTTCTTGTGGGCATAGCTTTTGCCTCTCCTAGACTGTCTTTATCTCAACCCAGGAGTTTTCTCACTCTTTCTGATTCTTTTCCTCACCCAGCTGAGAAGTGAATGAGTGGCTGTGTTGCACCTAGCTGCATGCTGGAGTTGAATCTCAACACATATAAAAACATCAGATCTTCCAGATAACTGTAAAGAAAATATTTCTGCACAACGAGGAAAGGGAAGTACTGGAATAGTTACTTGGAAAAGCTGCTGAGTTTCGATCTTTAGAGACATTAGATACTTTCCTGGGCAAGACCCTGAGCAACCTCTTTGCTCAGATTGGCCCTGCTTTGGGAGGTCTCCATGCTGACCTAAATACCTTCCAGCTTAAATTATTGTATGATTCTTTAAGAAACTAGAGACTTTTTGTCATGAAGCTACAGAATTATTACTAGATTTCCTGCTAACAGCTCTGATATGTGATTTTTATTTTTACAGTCACTGAGTAGGTAAGTAAATGAAATGGCCCTTCTGAGACTTCTGTTGTCTTCCACCATGCAGTTTTACATGAGAAATAATCAGAGGAGCTCACTGGTGGCTACATCACTGACACCACTTGCCGTAAATGTATGTCGATAGTGGGAAGCTCTGCAATAGGGACTATATTGTTCCTACGTGCTGATAGGTATCCTTACTCAACAGATAGCAACTGCCACTCAGACAAAGCATTTTCTGTTTACTTTTGCTCAGATATATCCTTCAACTCTAGTTCCTAGTAAATGTTCTCACCAAATTGTGCAATATATTACAACAAATATAGGAGCATTCATTTTTAACTTGTATGGGAGAAATGGATTCCAATGCCCATATGTTCGACCTTCAGCTAAAAAGATAACATAATAATAGTGACTGAATGTTCAGCCTCTTTAAATTAGTGACAGAAATGAGAGATGTGCATTAGTTCACAATTGGCTTGATGGTACCCAGCAGAATATTCTTCCCTTACATGTTCTCTTTCATCTGACATGATTGCCTTCCCTTTCTATTCTGCAGGGACTCACCTCCAGACCTGCTGGGTTTAGAATTAGTCCCATTAGTCTGTCTGTTACTCTATTCAGCAATGACAGCTTCTTTAAAATAGGTCCTTTTTATAGAGATTTTAAAGGTTTTCTGTTGCTTTCGCTAACGCCTGACAATTACTAACCCATCAGCAAATTAGCTCTCTTGTTCTTCAAATCCACTTGCCAATCTTGGGTTTTTTTTTTCCATCCAAAGTCTTTGCCATAACAAGCAGTTTTTATTTCGATAAGCATGTTAGGCTTCATATATACTTCTGTAGAGCAATGAGAGCAAGTTAATTTCTCAGAACTAGATAGGAAAACATGAGGAAACATGCTTATTTTTTTCCAAAGAGCGTAAAGAACTCATGATTTTAGGTCCTCCTTGGGTCCTCATTTGTCATTTGATGAGGAAGGAGGTGATAGGTATTAGCCTTCTCTTAAGCATCTGGAGGAAAGTGTACAGCTGTGCTTCTCAGGAAACTCCATCATTTATATGTAGCTAATCTGCTGAGTTCATAATTCATTCATTTCCTTTTTTTTCCCTGTCTTTGATTCTTTTTTTTTTTTTTGTTGAGGTGGAATTAACAAAACCTCACAGAAATGTTGTGATGATTAATTAGAGATTGTTGACCCAAACCTCTCTATTTACCATGTGGGCTAATAAATAGACATGCAATATTTTCAGGTTAACAGTAGATGTAAATGAGTATCCCAGATGAGAACCCTATGATAATTTTCAAATATTGGTAAGTGGGTTTAACAGAATATTTTGAATGCATTTCTCCAGAACTTTTAATAAAAAAAGAGGGACATGTATAACTTCAGAATAGTTAATTGTCCTATTTTTAATGAATAACTTTTTCTACTCTAGCAGGCTTTAAGATTTATTCTGATTATTCAGATATGAACATTGTCTTCTTTATCATATCTGATATGCAATTTTCCAATAACATGATCAGATGGAGTTTGTCAAATGGATGGAAAATACTTTCTTGGTGTTTCTAGAAAAAAAACCACACAACTTCTTTACATTTACTGCAAATCTTTGTATTGGTTAAGATGAGTTTATACAATTTATTTATTTAATTTGCAAAGTTTACCACTTGGTTTCATGGGAGAAAAGTGCCTGCAAAGTGAGAGAAGAGAGATTTCTTTTGCAGACAGTTGCAATGATTTTTTAACATTTATTTGTTCACACAGAGGATGGTGACCCTTTGTTAAAATATAATGTCATAGACTATTATCTTTTTGTACTATAAGGTGTTCTTATGCCTTTTCCCCAGGCTTTCTTCTGATTCTGAAGAATTTGTATTGAATTTTCACACAAAGTTCTATTCCAGCACCAGGTACAAGGTGCATCTTATAACAATTGCTAACAGTCAATGGAACATTGCCACAGCATGACCACACTTTTTTTTTTATTTAGGCATATGCTGAAGAAGCATTTTGGCTTGGAGGAACAAAATGTTTCATTATTTAGATCACATGCATCAGGTCTGAGCACACTCCAGAGTCACTCTTAATCAGTTGATTAAGCTGTTGCTGTTTTGAGTCACATTAGAAAGAAAAAGGAATTCCTTCAAAAATTATGTTTCTGAGAGCAGAACAGTAATTAATTTGATTAGTCAAACAAATAAATATGTTTTCAACTTTAAATAGAATGCTGTGCAGCACTTTGGCGTCTCTAGAATGCTGAGAAAAAGACCATTTTTATAATTCAATTTTATTGTCTTATTTTTAATGTTTCATTTCAAAGTCCCATCTCTAAGAAGAAAATCACCAGTGAATAAATCTCATTAGAAGTCATCCATCTTCCTGTGTATCCTTTTTGTGATATAATCTTGTCATCTTTTCTCCTAATTTTTAACGTCTACCATTTGCTAATAGGATCCATTTCCTAAATAATTTTAAATCAACCATCCCATCTGTGCTATGCCATCCACACTACTTTAAGACAGAAAACATGTTTCATGATAACAGCTCAAGGGGGAAACTGCTAAGAAAACATTAAGATCAAGTTTCTATTTGCAGTTGTAATGGAAATTACGACAAAAATTACTTACCAAAATTGTCTGTAGAATACTTTGCAGTTACACTGATATATGCAACACAGATTGATTGAGTTCACTGTAATGCATATTCAATGACTTTGAAATCTGATTGCAAGATGGCTCAGACACTTACATGAGGCACCTGAGGCACCATAAGGGACTCCAAGGCTTTCTCATTCCCTTAACACACTGGCTAACATGCTTGCATTAGCCAGTACTGTTGTCCAGAGGGAGCAAGGTCAGTGCAGCGAAGTGCAGCTGAGACCTGATGTCCACACAGATTACACTTTGAGTTTTTTACTGTGGTCTAGTTCTTATCTGGTCATGAGCTGGGAATTATTTTTCTGAAAGGAGAATAATAATTCATTTGCCTCAGGTGTTCTTCTGGAGCATATATTCTTATTTTCATCCAGAATTAATAACATTCAATTTTTTTTTTCAGTTTAAGTTCAGAATTTCAGCTCCAAAACCAGTCTGTAGTGCAAGACTAAGTGAGGTAGATGGGGATACAAAAAAAATTTGATATTAAAAATTTGTTATTGGAAATACTCCTGAATTGAAACATGAAATTAAATGAGCCATTTCACATCAACCATCACTTCCAGAAAGCACGCTGTGTATTGCATAGAGAATTTTGTTCCTTGGTAGTCCTATATTACCACCACTACTTCTGATGAATTTGTTGTTACTCTTTAGACCTGCTGACTGGTCTTGTTGGGCCTCATCTCTATGGAAGGATGTAGAAGCCTTCATGAATAGATATTTGCTCAGTTCTGTACATTTTTAAGCTCTCCTGCCTCTTACCATAGAAACTGCAGTTCCCAGTAGCATTTTTCACTAGGGGCTGGACTGAGTGAAGTGAATTGCAGAAATCCCCTGAAATTTGAAAGCTTGTTAGTGTGGGTGCAGTGTTATGTGAATTTAGATAATCTTTGCTTACAGCCTGAGATGCCTTCCAACCTGCCAGATGCTCAGGGAAAACAATGACAGTAAATACACATATTAGTATTGGTAAGGCTCATCTCTACAGGATATATGTCTCTTTTAATTACATTTTCCAAGTTTACTAAATGTCAGTGTGTCAAATCTTATACAGTGAGGTTAACAGTATTGGCATATGTTCCTTGGCCAGGCCATCTGGGATGAAATTCCAATTCCAATGATAATTTTCTGCTTTAAATGAGGAAAAACTTTAATCTTCACCATAATATTCTCAATTTTCTGCTTCTCTTATTACTTAAGAGGAAAAGGAGTTTAATCTACTATATTTATTCTCATGATTTTTTTGTTTTCCCATCAGATTTCACTTCTTCATGTAAATAAGTCCTTTCTTTATTCAGCAGTACACTAAGGAATGCTGGATGGCAGTCCCTCTTCTTGCCTCCTGTCTTGCCTCAAATCCTGACCAATGGAAATGGATACTATGTAAGAGAGGAGGGTTCTGAGTTGTGAAGCTGAAAGGCACATACTGATGAATCAAGCAGATCCAGCTCAGGATCCAGCCACCCAGCAAGAGCTGGAGAAAGCGTGTGCATCCTATTCTTACATGGTGTAGGTCTTTCCTCTCCTGCATTTTATCTGTATCTCAAAATGTGGGAGCTGTGCCTTCGATATTTTGAGGACTCTAACATGCTCTCTTCAGCTGTTGTGTCGGTGACCTAAAGACTCTGATTGAAGAATCCTGGGGTGAAGCACAGTATTCTGACAGTTTTAAGGGAAACAATGTTTGTGGCTACCAATACAAATATCTTGTTTTGATGAGAGAGCTGACCTTGCTAGCTTATCTTGTTTTTGCCAAGGACTTATTTTGCAAGCAGATATTCCACCTGGGCTCTCTATCGTGTCTTGGCTACAGTGTGCAAGTGGAAAACTCTGCAGACCCTGGAGAGAATAAAAGCAGGAGAGAGGCTGTGGTGGGAGAGAAAGGAAAAATGTACTTTGAAGCAGGGGATGCCCTCCTGGCACTATCTTTTGAACCCATTGCTGGGATGTTCCTTCTCCTTCTCCTTTTTGGCTGTTTGCCATCTCTCAAGGGTCTGTAAGTAATAGTGAGATTGCTTAGGGAGTTTCTGCTTGCCTCTTACTGGGATTATCTAAAATGGATGCCTCTGTATGAGTGTGTGTATGTTGAATAAAATTCATAACCCTCTGTGCTGCTCTGAGTGTGTAGTTTGATTGCCTCTGCTCCTGAGACATCCCGTTTCTCAGATCCAAACATACCCTGAAACAGCTCTCTACAACTTCCTGAAAGGAGGCTGTAGTAAGGAGAGTGTCAATCCCTTTTCTCAGGTAATAAGTGATATAGAACACAAGGAAATTGCCTCAAGCTATGCCAGTGGAGGCTTAGGTTGGACAGTAGAAAGTATTTATTGCATTGGACAGTAGGAAGAATTTATATAGGCATTGGAATGAGCTGTCCAAGCAAGTTCTCATCCCTGGAGATATTTAAGAGATGTGTGGATGTGGCACTAAGGGATATGGTTCAGTGACGGGACTCAGTTGGACTCGATGACCTTGAAGGTCACTTCCAATTAAATGAGTCTATGATTCCACATTTATGCAAGCTATTTATTTATTTAAGCTCAATTGAGATGAAAAATTGGAAGAGTGTCAGAAGGATCACGTAATTTCAGAACTTAAAATTACAACATTTAAAAGATGAGTAAACAAACAATATAAAACAAAGCAAGTCCAGTACACAGCATATTACAGCAAAGGATTTATTTTTTAGCTCTTTTTATCTCTCTTTTCAAATGCCAAAAAAGAAAATTATTGTTTTGATAAAGTCACCTCTTTTGGAAATACTGAAAAAAATGAATTTGGTAAGATAAAATTATTTATCAAATGAAATTTTAGTATGAAAATCACTTCAGTTTTCCTCATAAAAGTCTATATTATTTGTTTTTCTTTCTACCAGTTTTTCTTTCTTTACTCTCTAGTTGCAGCTATCATTAAAATTGGCAGCCATCGTGTTTAAGCCTATGTGGAAGGTTCTCAAAACTACTAGGTTATGATTTACTTAAAATAAATTAGTCTCAATATAGCCTATTCTTCAGTTCACATCACCAGTATCCTAATATATTTAGAATATAATAATGGATGGAGTAATAGAATGGTGATGAATCTGGCATCTAAAGGTTACTGAAAGCCTATGTTTCTTGTCTTTAGCCTTAGTCTAACTCAATATGTTTAAATGTTTACCTCGACTGGCTCAGATGTGTTCTAGTAGGTAAACTGCAAAGACATCACACATTAGAAATAGTTCAATGGGTAAAGCTGAAGGAAGAGCAGTGAGTATCTGAATCCTGCAGAACGAGGAGTAGGTGTTAGGGTCTTAAATGTTAATTCAGTATTATAGGTGATCCTAGTTAGAGACAGGCTGGAAACAAGAGAATTTTCCAGTTAGAAAATCAAGCACCTTCCAATGCTGGGGTTTGTGAGCTGTCTGCAGAGGTGGGGAACTCTTGCTCTGTTCTCAAGTGTCGTAAAATAAAGCAAGTTCGCTGTGGTCTTACAGCAAATCAGTCATGTTTATAATATTGACTGAAAAACTTGACGAATGAAATCTCTTACTGAAGAAAATTTGGGTGCACCTCTGGTTTGGTGACAGCTGAGTGCAGTTCAGTCCTGTTTGTGCACAGTGCTGAGCAGGAGAATGTAAAATTTGGTCCAGAGGACAGGCAGGCAACTGTGTCCTTTCCTAAAGCTTTCTCACAGTGCTCTTCATTTATAAAACAGAAACAAGACGTTGACTAAAGTTTTTATTTTAGACAAGGATTTTTTTTTTAATGTGGGTAAATTCTGGATATAATTCCATTATACTTTTATTAATTGTGCATATTTAATTTTGCTTTGTCTATGGCAAGCTGAAATTAATAACATATGCAGTGTTGTAAGTGCCGTTTCAAGTTAGAAAATGCAAGGTTAGGTGCATTAGATCTATAAACGCGTTGACCTAAAGGGGGAAGATGTGTGAGGAGCAGCAGAGGAGCGGAGGGGAGGCCTGATGGAGGCTGCAGCTCCTTACAGGGAGCGGAGGGGCAGCGCTGAGCTCTGCTCTGTGTGACAGCGACAGGGCCCGAGGGAACGGCATGGAGCTGCGTCAGGGGAGGGAGGGTGGGGGTCAGGGACAGGGTCTGCACCGGGGGGCGGTGGGCACGGAACGGGCTGCACAGGGCAGTGGGCACGGCACTCAGGGAGTGTTTGGATAACGTTCACAGACACGTGGTTTGAATTCTGAGCGGTGCTGTGTGGAGCCAGGAGTTGGACCCAGTGGACCTTATGGGTCCCTTCCAACTTGGGATATTCTATTACTGTATGATTATTTTTTACCAGTTAGGGTGACAGAAGGCAATGAATAAGGATATCAGAGTTTAGGGTGCGGTTTCTGACAGTTAATGACAGTTAGAAGGGCGCTGAACTAGCAAAAAAATGACAGGTAATCACGAAAAAAGATTGCTTTCACTTTTTACGAAACTCTAAACAGTTCTAACAGCGTTTTTTTCCCATTCTAAGAGCAAGAAATCGCCATCATATAAAACTCCCTGAACTCCCAGGAGCTTCATTTCTTTAGAGGTAAAAATAAAACCACAAAATTTACATTAAAACCACTTTGAGTTATTTCTTGGTTGTCGCACGTACAATTTAATCTGATGAAAACAGGGAAAAAGTAATTCTCCCTGCTTTATAGTCTACCAGAAGAAAGCAATTGTAGTAGTTCAGAAGAGTACTTGTCCTAACTTCATTTTTTTCCTTGGGAAAGAGCATTACTAACTCAAAGTGTGAATCTCGATCTCATTTGCTTTGAAATGAAAAGCAATCTTTTTTGAAAGGGTCAGTGTGGAAGAATCAGACTTAAGAGCATTTTTGCTCGTGTGCAGCATCTACAGAATCAAATTCTCTTGAGGATTGCCTGCCTGCCTCTTAAACAGTAAAACAGAAATGACCACCAATGGAGAATGTATTTCGAAGATTAACCTTTTTTTTTTTTAATTTTTTAAATTTTTTCTTTTGTCTTTAATTCTGGCACATGTCAGTTTGCATTTTGGGGTCCTGAGTGTGGAAAAAAGATGAAAACGAGGTTCTTGAACTGTGAAAATCGGAGATGCAGTACTCCTCCCCAGGTATTACTTCATCTGCTTCACATACGAATGACTCTGATCACCTTTGGGATGACTTCTTAATACAAATTTCTATTTTGCATCAAGAAAAGAAAAGAAAGTATACACTTCTGAAAGTGGTGAGAGGCTCATCGTGTGAACTGAGTAATGTAGGAGGGAGTACAGTGGACAAGGAAATTTTTTAAAAAGTACCAAATATTAAATCAGAGGCGATAATGCGATAAAATCATAAAAATTTCACATTCTGTTATTTATCACTTGCTGCTATGGAAATGCATGCAGTGGCTCCATTATGATGTATGCAAATCCTCAACTCATTTTTCTGACAGTCCACATCTGCATGATTTTCATTAACTCCATCTTTTTAGGTCACCTTCAAGTGCCTCTGTACTTTAATTTAAGCTAAAAGAGACAAAAAAGGAAAAGGAAAAAGAAAAAAGAGCAGTAGAAAGATGAAAACTGTTCTTAGTGTAGTGTAACTGCATGGTAGCTGTTACCAGAAAGGCAAGTATGCAGGAGCTGGAATCTGCTGATGTATATCTGAATTTCACCGTGATATTGTGAGAAGGCATGAATGCAATACTATGTGAAAGTAATTTGTAATTAATTTCTTTGATATATTGTCTCCCACCTCCTTGGTCAGATTCCTCCTTACACTTGGAAAGGCACAGTGGGAAGGTAGCAGGTAAGCACCATCAGTTTCCATCTGCACAATTTTTCTGAATGTCTTTGTTAGAAGAAATCCTCTGCTGCTTTATGCCATGAGGTATGGAATTTAACCTGTCAGTTCCAGCAAACTTATCCAGAAATAGGATTCGTAGACATTTCTGCTGAGGTCCTGGGTGTATGGTGTTGGCTTTTTTTTTTCTTAATTCAATCCTTCTGGTATTGTAAATAACTTAAGTTTATGCTGCTTGATCCTAAACAGAATGCACAGGCATGCCCACATGCTGAAATGCTTTATTGAATCAGTAAATGGAAAGGAGTGTGGAATGAAAATGAATCACAATACCACAATGTTAAACACCTGCAAAATAGTTGATCTTTCTTTCTTAGGTTTTATTCTATAATTTTGCTACTAGACCTTTGTTACAATTTTCAGATAGAGGATCCTGTATAACATCATTATTTCTCGCCTCTAATATGAAAAGTCTCTTAGCTAATCTTGACCAAGAGCATTCTAAATATACCTTGGAGGAGCGAAAGTGTTTTGCCAATGCTTTTAAAATCATTGTACCCTTTAGGGGCCAACATACAGTATTGCACAGTGGTGGAGCTGTACGTGCAACTGTAGTATCTGAGAATTGCTGAGTCAGTAGAATAATTAAAACACTAAAACCATGCATTGTAGGAAATGCTAAAATGTTAGAAATGTGTCCCAACCTTGAATTTGGATGAAGGATTGACATTTTGGTAGTTTTCACAAATGTTAATATTGTGCAGATCTTGCTCTGATTAACTGCATATTTTTGGCAACCCTATAGATAATGAAAAAAACACTGATAAAGTTGATATGGAATGCTTTATTAATTTCGTCAGAAAGTATCAAGATTTTTGACAGATTTCTGTAAAATTGCTTCAGCTGAGAACCAGAAACTTGTGAAAAACTGGAAACTTGTGGCGCAAGTGTTGATTTTGTTTAAATTGACAACACAGTTTTGCTAAATCACTTGATAATTTTAGGTGCTGCAGTGTGACATACTGCTAGTGCTAGAAATTTAAGTGATGCAGAGGGTGCCTGAATACTTAAAAACCTTATAATTAATTATTAATATCTTAATACAGAAATCGTATAGGTGTTTTTGCCTGTAAGAATGCCTGCAAGAGTTTAATTTATATTCTTATCTTTCTCAGAGGTGCTGCTTGAAAAAGAAGAGAATGTGGGAGAAATACAACATCAGAAACTGAAAATTCCTGTAATGCTATGAAGTATTGTCTAGAAATAAAGCTATGAAGTAGTGTGGCTATCAGGGTAATACTGTAGAAATGAGTCAGAGATAGATCACCATTTACATTGGTTGGGCATCTTTTGTTTACAGACAGATGAGTCTGTCTGTGTGAGTTATCTTACTGAAATGAATTCATTTTTGTACTGCTTGTAGACAAGTATTTGCCACAGAGGTGTATGATTGCTCAAATTCCAACTCTTAAGAGGACACTGAGGCTCAAGAGCTTCCCAGAACTGAACAAATTCCTTATAAAGCATCTATGTCTGAAGGTAAACATCTCAGGGCTACTTTGGGGACTGCTGCTGATGCAGTCCCAGGCATGGCAGCTGGTGGGGATGTGCTCAGGAGCACATTTCCAGCAGATTGTAATTACTTGTCTGAGTGGGTGCTTTCTGTGTCTGAAGAATATGGGCAATACACTTTCTTTGGATAGGAAATTAGCCCAGATCCGTTAATGACTATTTGATGTTGTCTAAACATGATCTTTGGCTTTACGAAACAATTGCACCAATGTTTGTTGGAACTATTTATTATCTTCAGAGCCTAATCTTCCATTTAATCTTTGGACATAGAATTGTTTTGATACACATGTTTTCTGGCACTGGTAATGTAAATGGGCAGAGTTAGCTCTTTGTCCAACGTTGCCTTTGTTTTCTCTCAGGGGCTGGCAGAGATCTGTCTTGCAGTGATGCAGTTGCCAGCTGGGAGCTGTATCTGGCAGCCAGCATGAGGGCAGGGAGGCTGCAGCCCTTTGAGGCTTCCCGTGAAGTCAGAGCCCTTCAACTTCTCCAGCTGTTGGCTTCATGAATATAAACTGCCACGTCAGAGCTGAGGCTTTGGCATTTTGAGTGTAAAGAGTCAGAAATCTGTTTTTGACTTGCAGGATAGCTCATTACTTTAGCATCTTTTTTTTTTTCTCTGAGATCACTGTTTTCCTAAATATTTTGTTCAATATCTAAAGGGAAGCTACGGGAAAGAAGGCGTCACAGAGTTAAGTAGATCAGTCTATGCATGTGACAGGGGGGCCGTAGACTCCTGGCCCCCCCTGGCCCCACAAAATGAGTAGGAAAAGGGAAAAGGGGTAGGGAGGTGGGAGCTAGGCTCAAGGAAGAGAAAAAAAACAGTGGCAACAATCTATGGAGGAAAACTTATTTTACTAACTATCCTATTGAAATGCAAGATAACACAATATAATACAATCTAATTGAAATTGAGACTAATAAATACAATAGGAGAGAGAGAGAGAGTTCCTGAGACTGATCAAACCTGAAAAGCTTGGTACGGCTAGGAAAGCACACTCCAACACCTCCTTCAAGGCATTGAGAGACCGCCTAACCAGCAAGGGCCAGATCCCATGACTTCTGCTACATACAGGGACAGGTACCTAGAATTGGAACATTAACACTCTAACTCCAAATGCACTACATAATGTTATAATGTGGAATACCGAAAACCAAAAAATCACAAAACCATGACAGAAGGGAACTGAGTCTTTAGCAGAGTCTGTGGTGTTAGGACAAGGGGAAATGGTTTCAGGATTAATGAGGGGAGGTTTAGGTTGGAAGTGTCAATGGTTTATGGGCTGGTCCGGCCCAGTTCCGTGACCAGCAGGGCGGAGGAATCTGCGGATCCGTGCCTCTGGGAAAGGGGAAGCAGGGGACCCCAAAATACTTGAAAAAAACAACAGCACTGATCTGAGGTGGAACAAATGATTTTACTAAATATAGTATTAGTAAAATACAAAGAGAGAGAAAGAGAGAGAGAGAGAGTCTGTTTGAATTGTATAGACCTCACCACAATGCTGGGGTGAGAAGTGCAGTCCAGTTGAGTGACTGAAGTACAGACGGCGAAGTGCAGATGGCGAAACGCAGGCGGCGAAGTGCAGATAGTGAAGCGCAGACAGCGAAGATCAGGCGAAGAAGAAGGATCAGGTGACCTTGCTTGGAGTTATATCCCCTTGCTGACCGCAAAGCCTCCTGGGGAAATGTAGTTCTTCTCCAACGGATGAACATTCGGCAGATATCAAACCCCACCCCCAGTGCATTACATGATGTTATGGTGTGGAATACTGATGACCAAAAATCATAAAACCATGACAGAAGTAAGGAAAAAGTCTTACAGTGAGAGTGGTGAAGCACTAGAACAGGTTGCCCACAGAGCTGATGGATGCCCCATCTCTGGAGACTTTCAAGATCAGGCTGGACCAGGCTCTGAGTAACCTGATCTAGCTGTGCATGTCCCTGTTCATTGCAGGAAAGTTGGACTAGATGACATTTAAAGGTCCCTTCCAACTCTAAGGATTCTATGATTCAGTGATTTTGACTGAGTGAGCAATAGTAGAAAAACGTCTTCACGTTTCACACTCCGCAAGATAGAGGAAAACTCCTGTACAAGTTAGTTCCAGAAGTGGAGATCAAGAGAGCAGAATTTGGGTTGTGATGCCTACACCATGCCTACAGGTGTGTAGAAAGATGCCTTCTACAATGCAAAGCCTGAAGGGGGCTGTGACTCCTTCAGACCTCATCCACTGCTCCCCGTGGGCTCCTCTGTGGCTGCATGTGAAGATCTGCTCTGTGTGGTGCCCAAGGGCTGCAGGGGACAGCCTGCTACTCCATAGACCTTTCCTGGGCTATGGGGAGCATCTGCTCTGGGCCTAGAGCACCTCCTGCCCTCCTTCTGCACTGACCTTGGTGCATGCAGGACTGCTTTTTTCACTTCATTCTCTCACAGCTGCTGCATAGCATTTTTGCTCTTTCAAAAATATGTTATCACAGAGGCACAAAGAGCATTGCTTATTAGCTCAGCTCTGGCCAGCAGTGGGGCCATTTTCTAACATGGGGCTCAGAAGACACCCCTGTAGCCCTCCGCACTGCTAAAACCTTGCCACGTAACATAACTGTACATATATATAAGATTGAGATAAGAAATCTCCACTTTACAATCAATACCTCGCTTTGAAACAGCTCCTGAATACCAGCTAATGCCTCAACCCCTGTGGGAAACATTATATATAACTTAACTTTTAAAGGACTGGATGAGTGGAGGGGAAAAATTATAATTTTCTTTTGAAGGGAGTATTTGAAGAAATCAAAGAACCAAAAACCTTTCAAGAGTATTTCTGGATGTCTGCACATGATTAGCTAATGACTCAATTTCTACTGAGCAATATATCAAAACAGGCAATGCACCACATAAAAAAGTGCATGAGTAAGTGGAATGAGGAAGAAAATGATACAGCTAGCACTGACACAGCAATGCTTTAGTGCATAGTATAGATCACTAGATGCATTTTAGAAATGGGAAAACTAAGCTTTCAAGTACCTTTATGGACCTTGCTTTTATTCTTCTTTTCCTTTGTTTCCTCAGAGTCAGGACGTGGTTCACAAATGTAACTAAAGACCTAAAGCGACAGCTAGCACGTAACTCCAAAGTGGCTGGTGTTTCTCATAAAACCACTGGCCTGTTTATGAGTTCCCAGAATAAATTGAGTTCTCTGGTCATAATTAGGACATCTGCCTGTTTAAAAGCAAACTGAAGCTCCAGTATTAGCTGCATCAATTGACTTGTGCTTTTTATTTAATGGCTGTTTAACATTAAATTCATACATAGCAATTTCTGTCTTGATTTTGGAGCAAAACTTTCTGCAGAAGAAGATGGAGACATGATCACTCTGATTGAAAGGATCCATCTCCTTGTAGCACTTTGAATGCTTGACAGTCCCTGGAAAGTGGTAGAATTTGGAATTCTCTCAAACTTTCTTCCTACTTAGGGTTTGTAGTTCTTGCTCATTTTCACAAATACTTGATTTAGGTCTCAATACACTTTACCAAGAATAAATGAACTGCTGAGAATTGTCAGCACCATCACTGGGAATGAATCCTCGGTGCAGGGAACTAGAAACTTGACTAAAACCGTAAATGAAGGATTCACTAAATCTCAGATTAGACATCAGGATTCTTGACATATTTTCCTTTCTTACACATAGAACAGTTTTTACTTCCTTTTAAAATAACACATTCTTAATGTCTTTGCTTTGCTTTGAATGCTAACTTAAAAGATTTTTATCTCTTACCTCTAGTTATTTTCTAATACATGAAATTGTTCTGATTGACTTTTTTTTTTTTTTTTTTCCGAAATACAAAAGCAAAATTTAGACCACAGAAAATTTCACAGTGTTGATGACCAGACAATCGAACATATTTAAGGACATGACAATTGAACAAAATACGTTCAATTATAAACTAGGAAATGCATTGGAATGACTCTTCCAAAAGGAGGTGAAATTTTGTTTTTACTGTACTTTATGTGGGATTAGCATTGTACTGTCCTGAACACAAGTGAAAAGACATGCCTCATCAAATCAGTTATCTTACAGCTGCTTTCAGACTCACACACTGTCAGTTCAACAGTAAGATGATTGAAATTGGAATAGTAAGGCAAAGCTTGTTTGAAGAAGTTATTCTGAATTCTGTGAGCAAAGAATATAGAAATCTTGATAAAGCACAGCAGGTTTTGTGGGCTGTGGAACACACAACAGAAACGTAAATAACTTTGTGAGGCCATCTGCCATTTCACCCTCATACAATTCTTCAGGCCATTATAAAAATGGAAAGATGTGTGCTAGAAAAGAAAATTTGATGAAGCATATAGTAAAGTGTCCTTTAAACTTGATAATATGACTGCAGTTTGCATTAAGAGTATTGAAGAAAAATAATTTCAAGAAAATGGAGTAGTGATATTCTGACCTCTTGTTTTGCTCCAGTGCTTCAGAAATGCTAGCAATCCCATTTCTACCTCATACTTTTTCAAATAATATAGGCATAAGCATGTATCATTTAGGCATATTAAAACACACCTGTTGTCTAAAAACATGTTATGGTGCTTGTGTTTGTTGTGTTAGTAGATGTATTGTTTGTTAGGCTTGTTTTTTTTTCACACTAAAGGACAAAGCTTCCACTGTTCATTGACCCGGAATTTTAGAAACCCTGTCTCAGCATTAGTGTGAGATGTCTAGCTAGTTTTATAATCAAGTAATGTTTTCACATAGATAGTCTGGTTTTGCTTATCTGTGAAACTGAAGAAGTGGTTTGCTTACAGTTGTCAACAGATTTGAAGAGTTATGTCCTTATTTTTTTGTATGGTTTGTTCTAAGCTCCAGTCTTTAAGACTTTGGCTTTTTACTCTGAAGACTGTTTAAAGGAAAAAAAAAAAAAAAAAAGGCTTTGCATCTGGAGTTTGGCAAAATTTAATGTTGCTTCAACTTCTGTTGACATTAGAAAAAATGTTCTTGCAGATGGAGACTGCTGTTGAAAAAGATCTTCTCGAATTCCCAATAGAAGTTGCTCTGTTAAAGAGCATATCTGTTGGAATGTTAGGCTTTATTAAATTGGCTATTAAATACAGAGAGTTAAATGTTTTCACATATGTTCTTTTGTTAGCTAATCATATATGGCATGTTAACAATGGGAAATACAACAGGAGAGTCTTTGTAAGTATAGCTAGAAGTTGAACTGCATACACACAATAAATGCATCAGGGACATTAGCAACCCAGTGAAAAGAAGTGTTGTACTGCCATGTTGAAAAGCAGTAGAGTCATATGTGAAGGACTGCTAAAAATATTTGTCAGCTGCTATATACAGCAAAATCAAGTCTCAGGTGAAATTATTCTTTATACTCCGTTCCCAAATGAGCAAGGAGCAGGAAAGAACTAGCAACTTTAGTTTTTGATTGCAATGAAGCTGAAAAGAGAAGCTGTGGAAGTGAGATTGTGGTATGTCAGTAATGGAGAGTACTTTGGGGAGGAGCTGAAGCACTGATGAGGACTGGTGCTACTATGAAATAGTAGAAAGAAAAAAAGACGAACTTATACAAATATAGTTGAAATATCATAATCATATAGCAGGACACAAAATTAGGGTCTCAGAAAGCTTCTGTTCCATAGTGATATGCTTGCTTTTTTCTGTTTGCCTCAACAGTGAAGAGGAAAGCCTACATAATGACTTAGGAAAAAAGATGATACTTGAAAGCTATGACAGCTCTAGACAGTGACTTTAGTTTTGATCAAGGCTTAGTGAAAAATTAGTAGAAATACAAATGATTATTCTATAATGACATTGAGAAATACAGTTGATGACACAGGCTCAGATCTGCTGACATGAGAACAGGGCCAAAGTGACAGGAAGACAGGCAGAGGCCCATAAATAAACATCCTTGAGGTGCCAGGGGAACAATAACAAGACGGCTACCAGTGGTTATCTTTAGGTGAGTATTGAGGTGTTAAAAGCTGTAAATCAGTTGTCAGATATGTGACAATGAATGCAGGTAAATTCTGCTGTGCTATCCCAAAAATATGAATAACATAACTATCATTTCCTGAGTTCGGTTGCACAAAGAAATATTTACTGATTGAAAAACTGTGTATCATGCCTAATAAAAGAAGTAGCTGCTATTCTGAAGAGCATCCAAGTTTTTATTGTAAGGATGCCTACTTATGCTTAGACTGATGAGTGGGTAGAGTGTTTTAGTTAGAGATCAGAGTATGTGATAAAATAAATATAAATTAGACCACAACAACTGGGTCAATTACTGACACTCTACGCTTTGCTTAGTAGACAGCAGCAAGGTTGTATGGCCTGCATCCAACAAATATATTTGAGTTTTAAGACTGGAGTGAGGAGAAAGAAGAGAAATATCTATACTTTGATGATACAGTCAAAGAACAGGGGACAGATTTCTACCAAAATGTATAAGGAAGATCTGTAAGTTGTTTGAAAAAAAAAAAAAGAAAAAAGAAAAAAGGCAAGAATCTATGTAAAATACTTTGAAATAGAGCCCTAGTTGAAGAGATGTAAGAAATAGATTTATGTGGAGAGGGAGAAAAAGCAAAGCTTTTTAATAGGCCCTTATTCTGTGAACCTAAGCTCGGGGTAACCAAACTAAATAATCAGGGCAAATGTATCAGAAGTGCAAATAGGGAATTGAGGTACAGTACAACACTGCAAGCTTTTAGATTCTGTGTTATAGAAGTTAAGGGATGTGTTCTCTCAAGGATGAACTAAATGCATTTGTTATCACACTGAGACACTCCTCCCTCCGTCCTGAAGAAAAAGTCCTTGAAATGAGGTCAAAACCTAGAAAAGCTACTAGTCAAAAACAAGATTGGAACGAGATGTGAATATAGGAAATGACAAAGGAATCCCATGTCCTGGGGGAAAGACAAGTAGTGATGTACTAACCTAAGTGGCTTGTTTGTAGGTAAATGTGACTCCAAATTTTATACATATTTGATGAAGTGGTAAATTTTCTAATTTGTCATATCTATATCCTCGTATTTTTAGCAGAGGACCTGAGCATATCCCAAATGTCCCCAGCTAGCCTGAGGGGTGATGCTGGGGCAGTAGGAAATCTGACCTTTCCACACTGGAAGTATTTATAATTGTGTGATCTGTTCAGTGGGTATAGTTGTTTTTCAGTATTCCATTTGTCTGGCCCCCTCAGGAATGCGTCTAATGACATATTCAAATGAGACTGTGATTTTTAGCAAACAACAGAAAGACCAGCTACATGGGATCGGGATATTCTTCTGAATTTAGAATTTGATTACGAAGAAAGACTGAGAGCAATCCCTGGCTAGTATTTGCGGGTTATAAGTCAGTTTTATCTTCGAGGTACTTTTAGGAAAGAGATGATAAAATAAATGATGGAATAAAGTCCAGATGCAATGCTGACACACTACCACAAATGGAGAAATAAGACAGATTAAAGCATTTTGGTGTTTGGCGAAGCTATATTGGAACAGTTTGTATTTTGTTTCTTAGAGTAAAAAAAGAGAACAGCACCACTGCTGACTTTGCCAGATTTTCCAAGCCATTTAATATTTCATATGGACGCCTTCAGCAAAGTAAAGGAACAGCATTATATTGTCATAATGCTAAGCATACTTTTAAACATAGTATTAGTCTTAAGCAGAAAGCTCTCAACATGAGCAGCCTGCTGTAGAGGGCCTGCAACCCCCTGCAAGGCGGTTGGACTCGATGATCTCTGGAGGATCCTTCCAGTCCCTTCAACTCTGTGATTCTGTGATCTCTTTGCTTGACAATGAGAAGCCTTGCAGTGTTTTTGGAATGTGGGAAAAAGCTGTAGTGAGAGGTTAAGAAATCTAATATTATGTTCAACAGTATTTCCAGTTCAAGTGAATGTCTTCTGGTCTGTCCCTTGGGGACCATTACCCACTGAAGTGACCCGTCCATCCAGGACAAGGCAGGCTGCAGTCCAAAGTGAAAAACAAGCTTTGTGAGAAGAAAGCAGAGATCTTGTAAAAGCTAGCTATGGCCAAGAAGGAAAGAAGTTTGAGGTGACTCTGATGACAGTGTCCTTGGACAGAAAGCTTGACAACGACAGTGAAAACTAATTTTCAAGGAGGACCAAGGGATGCAAGGGTTGATGTATTCGTGATATTAAGAAACCATGTAGTGACAGTGATGTAAAATAGTCAGTGCCTCAGAGAATTGGTTCTGGAGATACAAATCCCAAGTGTTCTCAGAGGTTTTCTTTCATGATGAGCCTACTATGCTGATCTTGAGATCAAAGAGGGTGGTAGTCTCTCTACCCACTCTGGACCTGCTCTAAGGCAGATGTACAAATAGATGTACAAATGTAATAGAGAATTTGAGCAAGACTTTGTGGGATTGATTTTCAGACATACTCATTCACACAATTAAGAATGAAGTGGAGATACAGAGCAACTGGAATTTTGGCCTTAGCATGTAATATATTCTTACATAAGAGTCTCTGTGTTGGATACTGGAATAATGGAATATTGCTCATAGCTGACATCAGTGTCGCAGAGAAGGGTGAAGACACAGATGAAAAGAGGGTGTCTGGTGCCTTATGAAATGAAAAAGAAACAGATTGGAAATTTTGCAGAATCACACAATGGTTTTGCCCTGGAACAAAATTGAGTGGTAGAAAAAGGTCATATAAGCAGAGATAACAACAAAGGGCAGCAAGATGCTGCAAGGTAGCAGAAGTACTGTTCCTTTAAAAATAATCTACTCAGCCTTTGTCCGTGTCAGTGCTGTTTGCAGGCTTGAATTGGCAGTGAACAACCATGGTATCAGTCCTAACATTGAACTACATGTCAGTTTCAGAATGCTCTGTCTCTTTCTGCAAAGCTCCTTCGAAGAACTAGATAGAGGCCTTGTCTCGCCAAATTTAAGGATGCTTTGGCATCTACCCGTGCTTTTGCAAACAAACCATCTAGCCTAGTAAAAGAGGTTGTCCAGCTGCAAGTCTGCAGTTTTCTTGCAGATGCTTGCTACTTGCTACTTCTTTATTCCCTTACACCTGGTTTCTGTTTTTGGTTTGTGCAGCTTATACTCAATCAGTGGCATACACTTATGCCATTTGTCTCAATTCTTTCTGCAGAGGCAGTTTTGATTGCAAACATACTAGTGTCTGGGACTGTCACTGTGATTATTAGTTAAAATTTTAGTAAATTTTGGAGTCAGAATTGTTGATGTGGTTGTAAAAGAAAAATTCTGCAAAGGAGAGAGAACTCTCTTTGTCTCAAGACATTTTTATAAACTACAACATCCCCCTTTGTTTCCCCCTTTTGATTTTATCTCAGGCGATGCCATTCATTAGCATCTTATTTTACTTAATTCCTCCTAGACTCCAGGGATAACATTCCATGTCCCAGGAAGCTTGTATGGAAATTAAACTTTCATACAGGTGTGGATCCATGTTGGCAGAAATAATGCATTTTGTACATTGCTCTGTAGCTAGAGAGTTTTCAGCATATCCTAGAAGACTGAGTAAAAAGCAATTTACCTTCTGAGATAGAATTTGGCTGGTCCTTTCCTGGAGCTGTTCTCCTGCAATGTGTTCCTGTCTGGAGTCAGTATGGATTTTAAGAATTATTGAAATGTGATCTATACAAATAGAAAACATCAGAGAATCATTTAATGGCCTGGGTTGAAAAGGATCTCAAAAATCATCTAGTTTCAGCCCCCCAACTGTGGGCAGGGTCTCCAACCACTAGACCAGGCTGCCCAGAGCACAGTTTATCTGAAACAACACAACAATAATAATAATTGTTAGGTAAGTGGGAATATGTGAAAGGAATACCTAGTGCCTTAATGGTGGTAGATTATGATGGCTGCAGCAGGTAGCAAGCAGCCTCCTGAGGGACTGCTGTTGCCTGCTTGCTTTCTTACTGAGAGCAGAGAGCATAATGGATGGGGTACCTGCAGGTGGGCAATCAAAAACCCATCATTTTGATTTTCCTGACAGGAGACTGCATCTCTTTTTTCCTAGAGAAAAATGAAATTTCTTTTAGAAAGTTTGGATGCTTTTGCATAAGTGGTTTTCCTTGTCAGAATCTCTGAAGAAAAATTTCCACTGATTTTAACAACCTAAGCAAATTCTTCAGCAAACGCTTCCTGATTTGTCTTTATTTAGCATGCTGCAGGCAAGTTCCTTCCCAGGTATCATGGGGAACAGGTGGAGACCATAGTTATGATGTATTTGCTGTTACCACATGATTCTGAGGGTGAGGGATGATTTTGATCTCTACCTGGCTTTTTTTGGGTACTTTGCCAGCAAATCATTTAACCATCTTTTTCTCTGCTCTGATTAGAAACTGGGCATGTTGGAGCTGGGGGAGGCCACAGTGATTGTCCCTCATTTCCAAAATGAAAGCACCTTTTCTTATTGGGGCAAAAAGAACTTAGTTAAATAACTGAAGAATGCTGTGTTGTAGTTTTTTAAATATTTCTTCCTAGAACTGCAACAGCCTTTGAGCTGTCTTCATTAAATGCTGTCCTGTCCAGTTAGTGAAGTCCATCTGTGATCTCTGAAATGCTTTTCATCTTGTTAATAACACAACACCCTTAAAACGTAGCTATCAGCAGTGCATTTATGCAGTGCACTTACAGCTCCATTTTACTTTGTAACAATGGGATGTTTCAGAGATTTATGTTTTAGGGGATCTCCTTACAAGTTATTAAGTGGAGATTCCTCTCCCTACCAAAATGCTGCAACCAGGTGAACAGCAGCAGCACTGAACCACATGCAGCCACCGTTCTTCATCATTGCCAAGGAGACTGGTTCACCCTCTGTGCAGAAGCTCACAGCTGGTCACAATCCCCCATCGTACTGTGAAGGAACCTTTGGGAAAAATACAGAGCGTTCAGATCTGAAAACTACAGTGAAACTGGTTTATACCACTGAAAATGATGAAAGACACAGATATAGATAGAATCTTAAATTTTACTCTGTCCCCACATGAGTCCTCAGAATTTTTTCTCTTAAATTCCCAGTCATAAAATGTAGCAAAACTAAATGCAGATGTCAGTGAGGAATGACACCAAGGTCCTAACTTTGTTACTATTGGATTTTCACAGTTAAGTTCATATCAGACTTTAGGTGTTGCTTAAGTAAATGCTTTAGAAATGTTTACCCTGTTATGCACAAGTTTTAGATTTAACAGGACTGTGCTCAATGGACCTTGAAATTAATTAAAGAACATCATTCATCTAAATTATTTCAGACGTCATCTGCTACTCACTTTGAATCTTCACATTAACTTTAGTCAAGCCTAGTTGTTATGAAGTCTGAATGCATTAATAGCAGATCCTCTACTTCCATCTATGAACTACTTGGGGGGCAAGTACTTCACTGTCCTCTGTGAAATCTTAACTGCTATGTTCTTTGGGGTATACAGATGTTTCCAGTGCCCTGTCAGATGATCCATCAGGCTGCAGGTGATAGGTGACCCCATTTGCTTTCATTAATTGAATTGCACTCTGATTTCCCCTGGGTTTGTCAGGAAAAGCATTTCTGAAATGGATTCATGTAAAGAATAACCATCACATACATGTATCAGCTGTTCTGCTAAGACTGAGGGGGGGAAAAAAAGGCATTGCCTGCATGAGTCCTGTAGCTGAAGCTAGGCAGTGAAAGCACAAGCATTATTATCTACAACCCTGATGATGGATGGTACTGTACAAAACTTCTGCTCCTGTACTTAGCTGAAGTCCAGCTCAGGCTTCTCTGGCTTCTTTCTAGCAATTAGTTTTTTCTTGGGCATTGCAGCCCCTTTGTTTTTTTCCATGCGTACCACACCTACTCTAATGAGCAGGGCTGAGCAGACTCTATCAGAGATAATGAGGCAGGTGTCACTCTACAGTATTAAACTCAGAGAAGAGCTTCATGGGATTTATACATGTCCTTGAATTTTATATGGAAATAATATTGAGCCAGTCAGGCTATGCTGTGGAGGAGTACTCTTGTCACAAATGCTGCTAGGGATTCAGGTAACTATTTGTGGCTGCTATGAAACCAGAGGACAGATTTGCATCATCTAACTTTGTTTTCTCAAGCATTAATTTTAGGTATAAAGTCGTCCCTCTCTAATAAAAATTAAATACAGACACTCGGAAAGGCTGATTCTGCACTGCTTTCTGATCACTGCCTGTGACAGCAGCTTGATGTTACCAGAATCCTAATTAAATTCAAAGTGAACCTGGCTGAACCTCAGCTGCATCTGAAACAGAAGTGAGAACTGAAGCTGACTTGCCAATCATTTTCAGACTGATGTATCAGATGTCTTTCTGTCTGGAAGGTGGACTACTATTTCGGCTGCTGATAATTGTGTTTAGGCTGCTCTCTGAGGTGTCTGTATGCACCTGGTTTTCTCTCACAGAATGAGGAATGTACATCTGATGTGCTCAGCTCTGCTTTAAAAACAGGATCACCATTTCTGCATAGTCAGACCTGCCTTCTTTCTAATGCTGGATAGTGTCTCTCTGTTTTCAGGACTTGCTGTTCTTCAGGTAAGTTTAGAATAAAGAGAAAAGACATAAATTCCAACCCCAAACTTTCTGCCTTGTCTGTTCTTTTTTGTAGTTGGTTTCTAGGACAGTTTTGTGTATGCTCACAGTGGCACATCCAACAAACTGGTGTAGTTTGCCTTTTATATTATTTAAAAGACATGGACACAGTCTCAAAAAATACAGGCATTCTTAGTCAGATGTCTGGTAACTTACACATTTTAATATTTAACAAACATGCAAAAAATAATATAGATGACATTTCTCAAGGGTCTCAAACTACATTTTAACCGCAGTATGCTGTGGTAAATAGTGTCTCAGGAAAAATTGAATGAGTAAATGGGAGAGGCTTGGATGACCTTACAAACACAAACTCACAGATACCTACATATACCTACGAAATCCATATAAACTTGGATTTTGAATTCACTTTCCCCAAATCATGCTGTACATGAAATTTGTCCTGGTCCTGATAAATACTGATTTTTTAAATTTTTTTTTTTTTTAATTCCCTTTTTGCATTTCTTAACCCGATAAACACTTTCCTTAAAGTTCTTAGTTTATCAACTGGATTCTCAACTGGGAACTATTAGTCTCCCTGGGAACTGTTTACTGCATTATTTTTTGTGTTCTTTGAGATTTTAGGAAAATAAATATATCTGAAAGGTCTTATGTGCCTCTGAGTGTTCTTATGCTGTCCTGTAGATATCTGATTGATTTTAGTGACATAGTGTGAATTTTAAAATTATCCTTACTAGCAATACTTGAGTTTTTAGTATTGCAAAAAAATGTTGTCAATGAGATGTATTCAGAAGGTGCTGGAAAGTTAGTTAAAATTGTCAAGCTCTGGCAGTTCTGAGGGATGTAAAACTTTTACTGGTGGAAAAGGTGACATTTATTCTCATAAAAATCTGTCTTTATTTGGCAAAATTTTGTCAGTGAAAATAACATGCTGTAAGAGAAATCTTGTATACTTCAGAGCACAAGGTAGCATTACAATGATAGGGAAAACAGTGCTGCTGACGCTGTGAATAACTTGCTTTGGGTTTCATTTCAACGTACAAATGACAATGCAGCTTTTTCTAGGAAACGGAATATGTACAGAAATTTAATTTTTTTATTCTCCTTTGAAAGTTATTGCTGCACAGTAAACATTATGGGTAGTTTTGCATATTTGCTTACATAAACCAACAGCTCAAACTTATGTAATCTTTCAGATTTTGTACAGGAGTTCAGATGGGAATTTTTGAAAACCCACCCTCTAGTTTCATCTTCTATGCCATCAGTTAACTCACTGACACATGCATAATACCAACTTTTGACATTCAAATAACATCAAAGAATGTGTTTATTTTCACAGGGTAAGATATTAATAAGAGCTAAGATTAAGTACATTTTGAATGTTCTTCATGGAAGTGTGCTCCCAACGTTTAACCATACCTGTTTTAAGTGATTGCAAGAAAGATCTTGGACTTTCTTTGAGCCTAAAGAGATTTTGAGGATCCGATTTCTCATTTTGTTAGAAAGCCTTCACAATACACAATCCCCTCTTTTCTTTTACCAACCGAATCTCTTCATGTATTTTCTGTATTTGTTTAGAAAAAAATAGCCTTTTCCTCTCATTTCGTTCCTTTACATTATCCCAATATATTTTGAACTGTCCATACATTTCTTCGATCAAAGTTGGTTGATTCTTTCAGTTCTATCTTATATTTCAAGATTTTCTGTCCTTTTTATTGCTGGAACTTGCATGTAGTCCACTTGTCCTTACTTGTCTGGTTTCCATAACCATATGAGTAGAAGCACCAGTGAGGACAGCTTTCAAGAAATTCATAGCAAAAGTCACTTCTACCAAAGGACTAAATAAAATATTTAATAGTGTGCTAGGGACCTTTGTATATTTTTATTCATTATTAGCCTGTAATGTTAATTCTTTTCAGTAATGTTAAAGCTAACATCTTCCTGGGAATCTGTTACAGACCACCCAATCTGGATGAAGAGACAGATGAAATATTCTGTGATCAGCTAGCAGAAATCGTGCCATTGCTAGCCTCTGTTCTTATGGGGGACTTCAACTTACCTGACATTTGCTAGAAATACAGTGCAGAAAATAGGAAGAAGTTTAGAAGACTCTTGGAGTGTGTAGAGTGTAACTTCCCAACACAGCTGGTAAAAGAGTGTACCAGAGGAACTGCCCCACTAAACCTGCTGTATACAGAGAAGGAATGGTGGGAAATGTGGTGGTCGAAAGCAGAGTGACCACAAAATGGTAGAGTTCTCTATTCTTGTTGAAATGGGGAGAGTCAGCAAAACTACTGTCTTGTACTTCTGAAGGGCAGAATTTGAACTGCTTAGGATATTGATTGAGAGACCACTGGGAGTCAGTCCTAAAGAGATCTAGGTAGACTGGACATTTATCAAGAAATTTTAAAGGTGCAGGAACAGACCTGTGCTGTAAATGAGCCAATAGGGAAGAAGGCTGACCTGGTGAACTTTTGCTGAAACTTTGAGAAAAAAAAGGGCAGGCAACATGGGAAAAGCACAACGAAGTTGCTAGAGAGAAGATTACAAAGGTGAAAGTCCAGCGAATCTTAATTTGGTCATCACTGTTAAAGACAATAAATAATGCTTTTATAAATATATTAACAACAAGAGGAGGACCAAGAAGGATTTTCATCTTAACACATTGGATGCAGTGGGCACATTACCATGGAGGATGTGGAAAAGGCTGAGGTTCTCACTGCCCTCTTTACTTTTGTCTTTAATAGTCAGGCCAGTTATCCTCAGGGTACTCAGCCTCCTGAGCTAGCAGACAGGGATGGGGAATAGAATAAACCCCACAGTTAAAGAGGAAACAGAGACCTGCTTCTCCACCTGGTCTGTCTTAAGTCCATGGGGCCAGATGGGATCCACCGTGTCCACTGAGGGACATGGCAGAAGTGATTGCTAACCTCCTTTCCATCATTTATCAGTAGTCCTGTTCAAATGGGGAGGTCTCAGATGACTGGAGACTTGCTAATGTGATTCCCATCTATATGAAAGGCCAGAAAGAGGGTGCAGGGAACTACAGGCCTGTCAGCCTTAAGTCAGTCTGTTCCATAACCTTCCTTGCTGGGAAAAGGGAAGTCTGTGGTTGTAGTGTACCTAGGCTTTAGTAAAAAATTTCAGTTACAGTACTCTCCTGGAGAAGCAGGCAGTCTATGGCTTAGATATGTGAACTCTTCACTGGGTAAAAAACTGGCTTGATGGTCTGGCCCAGAGAGTGGTGGTGAATGGAGTTAAATCCAATTGGTGACTCATCAGGAGAGGCATTCCCAGCGGTCAGTACTGGAGCTGATCTTGTTTAATATATTTACTGATGATTTGTACAACTAAGTTTGCAGTTAACACTAATTTGGGAAGATGTGTTTATGTACCTGAGAGTCAGAAGGCCCTACAGAGGGGTCTGGGTAGACTAGACTAAAAGTCAGTGGGATGAAGTTCAACAAGACCAAGTGCTAAGTCCTACACTTGGTTGCAAAAACCCCTTGCAACACTGCATGCTTGGGACCGAGTGTCTGGAAAGCTGCATGGAAGAAAAGGATCTGAGGATGTTAGTTGACAGCTGAATGAATACAAGCCAGCAGTGTGCCCAGGTGTCCAAAAAGATCACTGGCATCCTGGCTTCTATCAGAAATATTGTAGTTAGCAGAAGCCAGAAGGTGTGTCCTGTGTTGTCCTGTGTACTTGACACTGGTGAGGCTGCACCTTGAGTACTGTGTTTGTTTTTGGGCTCCTCGGTACAAGAAAGATATTGAGGCCCTGGAGCATGTTCAGAGAAGGGCAACGAGGCTGATGAGGGATCTGGAGCACAAGTCTTATGAGGAGTGGTTGAGGGAACTGGGATTGTTTAATCTGGAGAAGAGGAAGCTTGGGAGACCTTTTTGCTCTCTACAACTAACTGAAAGGAAGTTCTGATGAGGTGGGAGTCAACCATTTCTCCCAGGTAAATAGTGATGAGAGGTAATGGCCTTGATCTGCACCAAGGAGGTACAGGTCAGATATTCTTCTCAGGAAGAGTGGCCAAATATTGGAACAGGCTGCCTAAGGAGGTGGTGGAGTCACCATCCCTGGAGATCTTCAAGAAATGCGTATATGTGGCACTTAGGGACGTGGTTTATTGGGCATAATGGTGACAGGTTGATGGTTGGGCTAGATGACCTTGGAGATCTTTTCCAACCTTAATGATTCTATGATTTTATGATTCTATGATTCTTATGAATGAACCAGAGATCACCTGCAATTCAAAATAGTCTTTTATTTTTATGGAATGACATTTTGATAAAACTCTTGAAATTAATTGCGAACACAGTGGTATCTAGAATTCTCCTTTTAAATATACCTACTTCATTAAACTTAGGAACTGATAAGTCAGATACAAAACATTTCCAAGTGGTGAAGGGTGTGGGGCAACAAACTACAACCATTCCCGTTGGCTGGCTCAACTTCTTGACTTCAGATGAGTTCAATCTATAGAAAAGCATAAATAGAATTTAACAGTTGAAAAGTACACATGAAATCTATTGAGAAGAAATGTAGAACCATTTGAAAAGTTTTAGGTCAGTTTAAGCTTTAAGAATAAATATTTAAAGACAAAGAGTAATGTCTGTAAGCAGTGTAACCCACACATTTTCACTGTATTAAGAGGAGATATGGAAATAAATACCAGAGTAGATCTGACCCTCAGTGTTACCCAGAGCATATTCCCTATTCACAGAATGCCCTCTGAAGGATGAATGTAATATGTAATCTTATTTGATAATATGCATTCATCTTGCAGAAGATGCTGGGGAATTATTGGCCTTTGACAGACTTTCTTTTGGCTTTAGCAATTAGCAGAAATAGAGCCTGTTAAAATTAAATTTATCCTTTGGATATGTAGATAATTCTTTCTATATTCACATAAAGCTGTGAAAGAAACAAAGCACTGAATTTTCAAATAATTGTGCAGTGATTTAGTCATTTTCTAGTGTAGGGGTTTGGACTATGAAAATGACCTGTAAGAAAATGAAATTTGTGGCCTTTGGAGTTTTTTTAAAACTTTGCCCTCTTTTCCCAGAATCTGAAAATAATATGTGAACGTAGGGAATTGTTGAAGAAAGAGAGGGGGAACGGGGTCTGTAGCATTGTTTAAGTTATTGCCTGCCTATATTTTAAGCTAGATTGAAAGTATCCCCAATATGAAGAAAATAGCATTCTTCTAGTGATGTTGTGAAAATGAAATTACTCCATAATGCAGAACTGCACCTGTTCAGAAGAATGGAATGGGATTTGTTCCTTATTAGATGCACTTATTGATGCAGGTAAATGAAATGATAGTCAGCAAATTGCTGATGAAATGAAGTTCGGTGCGTTGTTTAGTCCATTCCGTGCTCTACTGCTCCATGCTATATATTACTCTCCACTCTGCCCAACTCAGTTTAAAATAATGATACTCTTAACATTTTTCTTGTTACATTTACAAAAGGAATGTCTTCCTCGTTCTGTTCTCTTGACAGACTAAGGCATACTTAAGTTGAAAAAAAAGTCCTGGTGTTAGACCAGCATTTGTCTGAATGGTATATAGAGATCATGACAACTGGTGAAAATTTATTATTTTGTAAAAGTGACTGCAGATTGGTACAGATTCCTGGTGCAAGCTGAGCAGTAGTAAATACCTTGGAAGAACCTTGATTAAACTGCAGCTTGTCACAATTATATTAGCACAATTACATAGCATTGGATATAGCAGGCGTAGGGAAATTTTTATCCTTTCTCACCAGCAAATATTATTTCATCACAAAGCAGGAAGACACTGAAAAATGAAGCAGAACTAAGGAACTGTATTGGAAATTATCTGAAGTCAGTTGAGTCTAAGAAGTCTTTCAGTAGGAAAATCCATTGAGTCCAGTAACACATATGCAGGTGTATATGTTATAGGAATTTATGGGTTAATTAAAGGTCAGAGGTGGAATTTTCTATTCCATAAAAATGACTGAGAAAGTAGAATTACAGGATCATGAAATCATAGACTTAATTTTTTGATTGGAAAAGACCTTCAAAATTAACAAGACAAACAGTCAACACTACCAAGACTGCCATTAAACCTTGTCTCTTAGTACCACATCCACACATCTCTTAAACCCCTGCATGCATGGGCACTTCCTAGCATGGGCTAGGAAGTTCAGCACAATTCACCACTGGCAAGTTATTCCCTGGTTCTTCTGTTGAAGTTTCACAGTAGAAACTCCCCCAGGCCAGATTCCTTCCCAGCACCATGTCTTGTCAGACCTTCCTCTAAAATGGAAAAGGCTCACTGAGTTGGTGTGTCAGAAGCCTGGTTAGTCAAATAAAACCATTCCTCCTTTTCTGTGTCCTTTCTGCCTGGGATTTCCATCTCTGCATTCTTCCCAAGTCAGAGATTGAAATGACATTGCGTGTGAGCAAACAGTGAGTGCCTGTGGGACATGCCAAAGCAAGTTCACGCTGAAGCCAAGGTTTCAAAGAGCTTAGAAAAGTACATCATCTAATGCTTCTGCTTAAGGAGAGCCAGGAAGACAATGACTTGTTACTTGGAAATCGACGCAAAGAAGGCTGGGGAATTTGGGTTAGCATTTTTCTAATTAATCTTTTTATCACTTTTTTCCAGTTCAGAGTAAATCTATTTAAGGATCCCTGCTGGTTTCAAAGCAGGAAAGAGAAAGGTTTTTAATTAGAGCTGTACAGTTCATGTACCTAATGAATCAATAGTAATTGAATACAGTGGAAGCTTCTTCAAAGCTCACCCATGGAGTATAGTAAATCCTTCCTTTAACAGGTTTATTTCCATGCCACACGATCTTTTAAGATTATTCTATCATATATTGGCCTGAATGTATATTATTTTCATGTATTGTTTTGAGTTTACCGTACCCAGTTGCGGGTATTATACACAGTCTTGAACATAATTGTCAATCAATGCACTTGCTAAAATTCTGATATTTTCTGTATGCAATTTTAGGACATGTTGCTAAATGAGTTATACCAATAGATCACTGAAAATGACCATAATTTATTTTAACTGCTACTTTAATTTACAAGTTAGAGCTATGAAATATCTTCACTCAGCATACTGGAACAAGAAATCACAGACCATGAGTAGAAGTGAAATCTCTGAACTTTTCAGTCACACTTTTGTAGGGAAAAATAGAGATTCATAACAAATCAAACTTCTCTGGATCAATAAATGATTGTACAGTTCGAAATTTATGGAGAAGGTCTTCTCTAAAATAAACTTCTTATCTGCTTCTTCAAAGAAAAGTTTTCAGGGATGGGTGCAGGTATGAGTATGAACTTGTACACACTTGTTTTGAGGACATTCCACTTCACCAGGCTTAGGACACAACACTTTAAAATGTTAATGCCTCACGGATGAGGCACCTTCACATAAAGGTGCCTTTACTGTCTTTAGCCTATTTTGGCCTGTTTACAGATATAATCTGTTTTGACATAGCTGTCATTATCCTACTGTGACTTCATCTGCACTAGCAGCTTGCATTGATGTGCCTTTGTGGTTCACAGGGCAAAGCACATGAACAGGTCTGTGGTAGTCCTGATTAGTGCCCCTCCTGTGATAGCACGTCAGCCAGCATGGAGGCTGGTTGCAGCAAGTTTATAGTGAAATATTACTTAAAATTCCTCTGGTAATTCAGTTTGTTCATGTATGTGTATTTAATAATTTTCAAACTAATACCTTCCTTTTCAGGAGTCTGTACAGTGATTCTGGAACATTCATTAGCTATCATCATTGAAAAGGCTTCTCGTAGAAAAGAAAAAGAAGGCTAAAATACAAGTTTTTGGACCAATTAATTAATTGAAAATCTGAAATTAAAATGCAACTGTTTTTAGGGAAGCTGTTCCCCTAAAGAAAAATATTATGTACTGTCTAGCTAAGATCTTTGTTATATTCTTGCCATGTTATATCTCAGTATCAGTGTATCTTTAATCTTTTATTTTTATTTTTTACCATTTTTGATAACTCTCTAGATCTCATCAACTGACTTTATGTGTTTAGGAGAAAATATTCAGCAGCTTTCTATTTAATGTGTGAAATATTTAAACGATTTAAATGTCTGAGGAGTCCAGATAAGGAATCTGGAAACCCTTAATATATCAATATGAAGAAGGGGGAGCTTAGCTGTGCTTATTTGAACTTATGTTATTATTATCAGAGAATGCCAGTGCCTAGAGCACCTGATTGCCCTTCTAAAGGCAGCTCCCGGCAAACGATAAGGAGCAGCCAAGCAATTCAAAAACATAATTAACTTTTGGATGCTCTTCTCTGACATGGTAACACAAGGTGATGATGTGATACTAGTGTTCCCCAGCTGCATTTTGTTTGGAAGGATCTCTGCTAGAAGAAACTGTACTAGAAGGCAATTTCCAGGATTCCTTTCTAGCTGTAGTGATTTTTTAATGCATTAGAGTTAGAATAGATATAGTGGAAATTCCTTGCTTCTTTGGTGGACATTCTCTAATTAATATTTGCTTGTCCAAGTGGGTTTCTCCAAAAATTGAAATAATAATGTGTAAGTTGATATAATAATGGTTATATGTTTCAAAAGAATGTTGTAGCATAACAAATTAATTGGTTTTTGCATGGCATACAATGTTTCTATCAGTTCTTAAAGCTCATACATATCTGCCAAAAGTCAGATCAATAGATAAATGTGAAGTGAAGCACACAGAGAAGGACAGTTCTGACTTTGCATAGAAAATGTTGCATTCTGAGAGACAATTAGCACTCAGAAGTGAGACCTTGGGCAGATGGAGTTTGTGGATAGTACCATGAAAATGTCAATTTGGTGCTTAGCAACAGTCTGGAAAGCAAGCAAATATTCTGAAATATTAGGAAAGGAATAGAGGAGAAAACTGAAGACATAATTTTGGGAACAAACATAGTTTGCCCACACTTGAACATGTGTGCAGTTGCAGTCCTCCCCTGTCAAAAAGTTTGTCTTTAAAGAGCAAAAATTTCAGAGAATAGCAATAAGGACAATTCAGAGGCGTGGAACAGCATCTGTTCAGGGAAAAAAACACAGTACATTTGCCCCTTAAATTCAGATCACACAGCTAGTTTTAAAAAAACATAAGCCGGGAACTACTTTTGAGACTCAGGGAGAAAAAGAAAGTCTATGTCCTCTGGAAGAAGGGACGGGCTACTTAGGGAGATTACAAAGAAGTAGCTAAGGTATGCAGGAGGAAGTTAGGAAGGTGAAAGCCCAACTTGAACTCAGGTTGGCCATTGCAGTAAAAGACAATAAAAAATCCTTTTATAAATATATCAACAGTAAAAGATGAACCAAAAATAATTCTCATCCTATACTTGATGCAGGAGGGAATGAGGCCACTGAGGACAAGGAGAGGGCTGAGATCCTCAATGCCTTCTTTACATCTGCCTTTTATAGCCAGATCAGTTATCCTCTGGGCTTTTTATGCCCCGATCTGGAAGTCTGGGATGCTGCTCAGAATATGCCCCCAGCGATTCCAGTGGAGACAGATCCTCCTCTGTCTGGACTGTCACAAGTCCATGGGACCGGATGGGCTGCACCCTCGGGTGCTGAGGGAGCTGGCGGGGGTGATTGCCGAGCCCCTCTCAGCCATCTATCAGCGCTCCTGGTTAACTGGTGAGGCCCCAGAGGATTGGAGGCTTGATGATGTGACTCCCATCTTCAAGAAGGGCCATAAGGAGGATCCGAGGAACTATAGGCCTGTCAGCCTGACCTCAGTACCAGAGAAGGTTATGGAGCAAATCATCTTGGATGAGATTGCACGGCATGTGTGTGGTGTCCAGGGGATCAGACCCAGCCAGCACAGGTTCATGAAAGGCAACCTCATCTCCTTCTATGACTGAGTGACCAGTCTGGTAGATGAGAGAAGGTCTGTTAATGTAGTCTACCTAGACTTCAGCAAAGCTTTTGACACGGTCTCTCACATGCTTTTTCTGGGAAAACTGGCTGCCCATGGTCTGAACAGGTATACACTTGTTTGGGTAAGGAACTGGCGACGCTGTGCCCAGGTGGCCAAGAGGGCCAATGGCATCCTGGCCTGCATTAGAAATAGTGTGGCCAGCAGGAGCAGGGAGGTGATCATCCCCCTCTACTCAGCACTGGTGAGGCGTTCAGTTTTGGGCCCCTCACTACAGGAAAGCCGTTGAGGTCCTGGAGCGTGTCCAGAGAAGGACAACAAAACTGGTGAGGGATCTGGAGCACAAGTCTTATGAGGAGTGGCTGAGGGAGCTGGGATTGTTCAGTCTGGAGAAGAGGAGGCTCAGGGGAGACCTCATTGCACTCTACAACTTCCTGAAGGGAGGCTGTGGTGAAGAGGGTTCTGGCCTCTTCTCCCAGGCAATGAGCAGAACAAGGGGTAATGGCCGCAAGTTGTATCAGAGGAGGTTTAGATTAGACATAAGGAAGAACTATTTCTCTCAGAGAGTGGTCAGGCACTGGAATGGCTGCCCAGGGAGGTGGTGGAGTCGCCATCCCTGGCAGTGTTCAAGAGGCGCCTGGATGACGTGCTGCGTGATATGGTTTAGTGCTAGTGATGGCAGTGGTGATGAGGAGATGGTTGGACTAGATGATCTTATAGGTCGTTTCCAACCTGGTGATTCTATTATTCTATGATTCTATGATTCTGTTCAAATAATCCTTGCTTACTGTGCTTTGTTTCATACACAGTATGGCCTTAGAGCATCTGAACTGGATTACTCTTGAATTAAACAAAACCAGATCATGTTCTGGAACACATCCAGTGCAGTTTTGCAACATACCTAATTCAACTGTCCATCAGTATACAATCTACCGGACCAATTTTATGCTAGTTAGAAGAAAAAAAGCCCAGAGAATGCCATGGACTCTGCATCAGTATGATTATTTTGCAAGTCTACTTCTATTACCCGCTCTAAAATCTGGTCGTAACTGAGGTGGATTCAACCTTCAACTGAGGTGGATTCATCCAACACTTCAACCTTAATAAGAGAATTTATTGGAAGTGTCAGAAAGGTCAAAACTATTCTGAGTGGCATGAAAAGGAATCAATTGATTGTTGTATTTTTCAGATATAGATCTCAGAAGATTAGATATGATGCTGGTGTGGATCAGGATAAAAACAAAAGGAATGTAGTTCTCTATGTGACATGTTCTGGACCTCGGAGCTTTTTACTAAATAGTGCTGTGCTGAGACAGGTTTGAAGGAAGATTGGCCAAGTACTTCGAAGGGAGATCTGCTGACATTCATTAATTGGGGAACTATTTGTGTTAGGATCAAGAAGTCTCCTTGGGAGAAAGTAGCTAGATCTGATTTGTTCCCTTTTCTTTCTCTTTCCCATAGAATCATCAAAGTTGGAAAAGTCCTCCAAGATCCAAGATCATCCAGTCCAACTATCCACCTATCACCAATATTTTCCGCTAAAACATGCCCCTCAGCACAACATCTAAACATTTCATGAATACCTCCAGGGTTGGTGAGTCCACCATCTCCCTGGGCAGTCCTTTCCAATGCCTGACCACTTTTTTGGAGAAATTTTTCCTAATGTCCAATCCGAATCTCTCCAGACACAACCGGAGGCCATTCCCTCTAGTCCTATCACTAGTTACATGGGAGAGGAAGCCAATTACATGGGAGAGGAAGCTCACCGTAACCTGCTTTCAGACAACTGTAGAGATTGATGATGTCTCCCCTGAGCCTCCTCTTCTCTAGTCTGAACAATCCAGTTCCCTCAGTAGCTCCTCATAAGTCTTGTGCCCTAGAGCCCTCACAGCTTCATTGCCATTCTCTGGAGATGCTCCAAGGTCTCAATGTCTTTCTTCTTCTGAGGGGCTTCAAAATAAACACAGTACTTAAGGTGTGGCCTCATCACTATTGAGTGCAGTGGTGTGATCAACCTGGGCACATTGCAGGCTCACATGCAGCTGAACACTGACCATGTATCCACTTGTGACTGCTTTTGGAAACAGAAAACTGACCAATGCTGATGCTTACACTTAGCCTCTGGAACCATTATTTTGTTATATAGTGCTCCTATATACTTTTTTTTTTTTTTTTTTTTTTTAAGTGCACTGAAATGATCTTTGAATAGGCAGTTATACATGAATTTTACCTTGGTGGCTAGTGCTGGTGATTTCCATATCAGAGATGTTTCCCAGTAGCCTCTGCACAGTAAATTACAGTGCGCTTCTCTCAAGAAAAAATTGTAAATGAGTAATTAGGTCATTTTCAGCATCACATGCTACCTCCACCCTAAATAACTGCAACAATAAAGGGTATTCACTTAAAGCACATTTCCTTTTGATATTTTGTGTTCACTTTGACTTCAGCTTTATCATAGCAAAACTGCATAATTTCATGGGTATACAGAGAAACTGGGTATGTTAAATATGTAATTGAAAGGAAGAGATGAGATAACTGAAGAAAACCCCAAGACTTAGACCCGATATTTATGTCTTTTATTGCAAAAAGAACATTTTTTTCTTATATGTATGAAAGACCGTATAGCAATGAAGTAAATCCACCTATGGGTGGAAGAAAATTTTTTTTTACAATAAAGTGCAACACTGTATTTGATGTTTATGACTCAAGAAATGCAATGTCTGTTTGCAGTGATAGAAGATTTGAAACATTCTCCTTAGAGAGACATACACGAAATGATGCTGTGCCAAAGCCATAAGAGGACTTTAAAACTCTGAGTCAAATAAAAAGCTACTGACTTACAGTGATAAATTAAAACTTTTCACTTTGGGAAGGAGAAGGAGCTTGCTTTACCTAAACAGCTGAAGATGGTCATGACCTCTTTTTGTTTGTTTCACAGTGCTTACGGAGACATAGCTGGCCCATCTGGGGGAGGTGTTCCCAGGGATGAGTGCCTGTACTTGGCACTCCTTTGGAGGCAGGAGGTACAATTTCTTCTGCCTGGCTGACGGAGCCTTGGGTATGAGGTGTGATCAAATCACATCCAAGGTTGGCACGGCAGCTGGAGATAGTTTTTATTACAGTTGAGTGACTAAACTAACCAATAACAGTAAATATTTAATGTGACTAAAGTTTTATGAGTCAACTCTTTGTAAGTATTAAAAGATGCATTTTCATAATGGTTGAGGACCCTGAATTCCTGTAATTGTACTCTGCTGGTAATGATTTCAGACTCTGGACTGGCAAGATGCTGCTGTGTAGTTCATCCAGGGATCTGACTGTATGGGCACCGAGCAGTGCTCTGGCTCCCAATTGCTTATGTGGTTTGAACTGTGCTTAACTGCAGAGCAAAGTAGCATGATGGACAGAAAAGTTGCAAAAAAAAAAAAAAATAGCATACCTTCACTCTTGCCTCTGGCTCAGTATGATGAAAAGACTTGTCATTAAAAAAATGTAATCATTAAGAGATATGTGATATACCTTTTAGAGATTATCTGTAATATTTTTTGGTACAGTTTAACATACAGTAGGAAAAGCATTTATGCAGATATTGGTTATCAGCACAATGCAGTTGTCAGTTTTAAAAGCTGCAGAGGGAAGAAAGATACACAGAACCTTCTGGGGGTGTTTTAGAGAGAGTTGAGCCTCAAGAGCTTGACATATTCCTGCTGTTTAAGCTTATCTTTTGATTGTAATAAGAATCACTTCATCACCAGCATCCTGCGTATGTAGCTGTAAATGCTCGCTTTGCCCTAGGAAAAAGCTGCATCAGTTATTATCAATGCACATCATACCACGCACCAGGTGTTTTTGGTAAGAAAAAAGTATTCACGATAGCTCAGTGGGAATATAATTTCAGAGATTGTTTTGCTTGTTCTTATTGTACCTCGCATGTATCCGTGAGGAAGTGCATATACACTTTAATGTAAGCAACTAGAAATAAGAAAACTTCTAAGATGCAAGAGATGTCATGGTTTGGCACCTGTGCAAAAACAATTAAGGAGAAATCAAGGTTAGAATACACACTTTTATTTTCCCCAGAAATTTTAAAACTGAGAGATGGCATAAAACCAGGAAAATGTAACCACTGACCTGGCTTTGATTCAAAGGTTTGGTTTTTATTTGACTTTCTTTCTAATATGACAAAGCTTTTCCTTTGACAGTGGGATGTTTCCACTTCTGAAGGTTGAAGAAAGAGTTAAAGCTTTACTGGTGTAACGCTGATTCCTCTGCTCAAAGTCTGGGGTAATGTATGGGAAGGTCTATCAGCATGGCATTTTTGTATTTTAATCCTCTTCCATTAAATTCTAATGACTGGTTGCTAAACGATGTCATGCATTTCCTGCTCCTTTTACGAGGAGTTTTTTTATAAAGCAGCAGCTTGGAAGTGTGCAGGAAGCAGTCATCTCTGCAATTGATTGCATTTTTGATAAAGCACTTTTGTACTGTATCCCTGGAGAAACTGCAGGTCATAATGGCTTATGTTATCCTTGTAGCTACAGCACAATAATTTACAGAAGTAAAGATGGAAACAAGATCTACCATCTTTAAATCTCTTACCAGATCCAGTTCACTTGGTTTCTTTCTTTCTCTCTTTCTCTCTTTTTTATTCCTCCTTTCATTCCTTCCTCCTTTTTCCTTTTCTTTCTTCTCTTTTCTTCTCTTTTCTTCTCTTGCCTTGCCCTGCCTCCCCTTCCCTTCCCTCCCCTTCCTTCCCCTCCCCTTCCCTCCCCTTCCCTCCCCTTCCCTCCCCTCCCTTGCCCTCCCCTACCCTTCCCTACCCTTCCCCTTTCCCCTTCCCCTTCCCCTTCCCCTACCCTCTC
>NW_024884253.1:27248759-27434450 GCF_019232065.1 Centrocercus urophasianus
CTTCCCTTCCCTTCCCTTCCCTTCCCTTCCCTTCCCTTCCCTTCCCAAAAGAAACTAAGGCTGGCCATACAGTGCAGAGCAGCATAACATCATATTGAGAGATTGGCTGCCACTTTTCTGGCTGACTGTTTAGTACAAGGGAATGCTTCCTTTTATTTCTGTCTCCAAAATTCTGTCCTCCTTGAAATATTGGTAAGAAATGTATGATTCTTACATGCTTCTTTACTGAAAAATTGCTTTCCTTGGTTTCTGATAGAAATCAGTAGGACATTACTTTGAATGAATTCTTTCTGATATGTCAGATTGAGGGAGTATCTGAGTGTGTGTGTGTGTGAGAAAGCATGTAGAAAAAGTCTTTTGGATTTTCCAAAGCACATATGACATTTGCACAGATTTCTGTTTTCCCATTAGCAAGTATGTTCATATTGAAGAATATGAACTGATAAAAGAGATGACTTTTAGTTTGTCTTTTTGCAGATGCCTGGAATTTTAGCAAGAAACTAAGGGCTTGTGCCAAATAGTAATTGGAACTGGCCATCAATCATTGTGCTAGCATGAAGCTATAACAAGGAGTGTCATATGACTGGCCTGGTATTAGTCTGGACAAACTTCCTGTGACTCACTAATACAGTAGATATGTCCAGTTTTCTTTTAAAAAATGAAAAACAGATTAAGTTATGATTCTTCCTTTGTTAGATCTGCTCTCCCAAGCCCTAGATTTGTGGTGCAGTGGGAAAGGTACAAAGGCAGTAAAGCACTTGAGATTTTTAGTTTTTGTCCTGTTAGCAAGATAATTTGAAACTTCACATGCATGTCTTCTATTGTGTTGATCTGTCTGATGCTCTGCTTCCTGTGGTGTACATTGGCTTAAGTAGATGAGGGATTGAGAAAAGATGAGCTTGAAACTTCTGCTGGAGTTTTAGAGCCTTGTTATCCTTTTTTTCTGGTGCTCCCTTCTGGGCATATTGAGCTTGATAGCTTATTCTGTAGGGCCAAGTAATCAGATGATAAACTAGGGCACTTAGTTGCCACTAAGTGGCAACAATAAGACAAAGTAAGAGAGGTAGACAGTAAAAACCTCAGAAGCGTGTCAGAACATCAGTTCCAAAAACACAATGCTAACTGTGCAAGGAGTATTATTGGTAATAATGGATTAGCAATAGTCATTCTTTGTCTTTTCTCTGTACTGGAAACTTAAAGTAGTTTCTTGAAGAAATTGTTTACCATTTCTTGTTAACGTTTGTATTTGGGAAACAAATGACATTGGAAAACACTATATTCATGCACCATTAATTTTTGTCATGAGGCAGTCTACTTACAAAACAATCAGAGGAAGACCACCTGGTCTTTGGTTTTGAATTTCCATTTAACTCACTGAATGCTTTCTATGTGGAGAACATACAGTCCCGCAGCAACACATCCCTCTTTCAAAACCCTTCCTACTTTTGCCTATGGGCTATTAGGAAATCAGATTTTATCATGTTCCCTTTCATTTGAATGGGGCTGGGTTTTCTCCTGCAGCACAGGAAGGAAGACTTGCCAATAGTAATATGTTCAGTTTCCAAGGTCAGTTAGTCAGGTCTTTTGTCATCTTTATAGCAGCAAAATGGCAATATGATGATTGTGAGAAGTGCAGTAAGACTTTTCTCACGTGAAAGTCAAAGAAAACTGTGGCCTCTAGGAGTAGGCTTTTGCCTATGGAGGTCAGAGATTTTTTTTTGCCTATGGAGGTCAGGCTGCTTTCCCCAGGATTTTTCCTTTCCTTTTCTCTCCTGGACGGAGGAAGGATGGGAGATGCTAAGAAGAAAAAGCTCAGTTAGGAGCAGACAGATTAATACTTCCTTAGTTCCAAAGAATACAGTCTTTAGTTAAATGATTATTCATGCATTTTGCACTGATCAGTATCAGAGATCCCTCGTGTAAAAGCTTTAGTTGTAGTTTCCATACAAAAAAAAGAACACATAATTATGAAAGCAAGCTGTATGGCATTTTTAATAAACCACTGCTGCTCACCGTTACTGCTAGGTGTACATTTTCAGTTCTTCTCAAGCAAATACCTTCACCTGAATATATATACAGTTAGCAATAGTATTTACAATGAGATCTCCCTGTGCATTAAAAAAAAGAATGGTAGCCTGTTTATGGAAGTGAAAGCATTAGGATGGTGCACTGTAAGGACAGTTGTATAGCGAGGGAGAAAAGTGGCATACCATTTAGAGAAATGCCTCTGCAGCAGTCTTATTCCCTTGGACCATGCAGGTTGTATAGCAACATAACCTCAGTGTTATAGTATGCAGTCAGCACATCAGATAGGGACTCAAAATTCCTGTGGAGCAGACCAGACCCAAGCTAGAATCGCATATTCAGTGACTGATCACAGCTGAACACTGAAGGTGTTAACTGTTATTTTTATAAAAATGGTATCTGCTCAATCTGTATTATTTACCCTTAAAAAAATAATCAATTTTCATGTATATACTAAGAAACAGATAACTTGATACCTTACTAGCTAAGCTATATAAGTAGCTTTCCAAAATACGAGTTTTTTCATAGTTCTTATCTATCCAGGGGCTATTTCTGTCCTTGGCATATTGCTGTGGTTTATTTCTTTTATTTTTATTTTTTAATTTTGCTGGATTCAAGAGTGGTCCACCATCAAAAATGTCTTCTCATGAATATTTGTAGACCGCAAGCAGGTTGCTTCTCTTATGAATAAACTACACAGGGTAAACCTTTGAATTCTTTAAGATGAGATATGTGACAACAAATTTTTTGACAGTGCCACTGGTTGCTACTGATGTGCTACTGGTGATCTCACTTCTGTCCTAAACAAGGGAAATACTCCCTCAAATACCAACCTCTGCACACCCATTTCTGCCTTCTCTCCTACTTAGGACAGCATGTATATGAGGGAGGTCTAGCTGTTTAAATGTTGGGACCTCATTATTGTCACTGCGTTCATGACTTCTTTAGGTAATTCATAAATGTCTGACCCTCCATCAGGCAGTAGTAAATAGTGGTGTTGGATGATACTTTGTTGTTTTCATTTTCTGAAAGATAAGCTCTAATGGCTTCTGTTACTCTCTAAGTGTCACTATGGCTAATAGGTTGTGAAAGAAATCTCTGTTCTGAAAATATTCTGATTTGAATAATTGCATTCTATTGCATTCTGCATTCTGTCCAAAATTCTGCTTATAAATGTAGGTCTTCTACCTAACCATCTGATACAGTAGCACAGCGGTGTTCCTGTTCCAGCTCTGTACTGGAAAGAAGAGGAACAGACATGAAATTATCCCATTTTCTGGAATGGAAAAAATATTGTACATCGTTGCACTATTTCTATAAAACCATTGTTCCACATTCACTGGCCTTCCATTTCCAATCAGCATACATTTCTTTGCAGAAGCATGATCAAGAACTCAAATACTGTAGTTGTACAGTTTACAATAACTCTCAACTCTCTGGCATTTATGCAACCTGAAATATAATTTCTATTCAAATATTTTTGCATATAATGTATTCCAAAACGTGTGCATTTTTCAACATATGCTTGATCCTTTTACCTTACTGTGAATTTTTAGATACATTTGCCTGTTGTAAATAATGCATACATTGAACTGCATGTTTAACATTGCTTGGTTTCCTGTTAGTATTTATCCTGCAGTAATCTTCAGAAATAGAATGATGAGAGGTTCTATTTATCATTTGGTGTTCATTTATTATTAATCTCAGTCGACAGGCTCCAAGATGCTATTATTTTTTTTACTGTGGAGCATAAGTGAGCTACAAGAATGGGTACATTTCCCAGGTATGATGAAAATACTCGTGCATTTTTCTAGAATGCTTTTTTTTTTTCTTTCAAAGCACATCTAAAGATTATGGCACCTGTGTAAGCTTATTTAGCACACTTTATTTACACATATATTAAGAAGTGAGCATTCAAAAGAAATTACTGTGATATTTTCTGCTTTTTATTTTTGATTGAAAAGACATACTGTTATAGGGCCAATTAAAGTTATATTCCAAGTTGGAAAAATAGAGGAAAACAATAAAACATAAGCTGATATACATACATACATACATACATACATATATATACGTATATATATATATATATTGCTAACACTGAAGGCAATAAAGCAAAAGTGTGGTAGTTTTTGTCCATTTATAAATTCCCATATTTTTATTGCATCAGAGTTCTCACTAAAGAGATGATAGTTCTAATCATTATCTTCAATGTGGCATTTAAAAGTAAGCTGAGCTCCTAAATTTGAGCCAAACTACTCTCAGGGAAATCAAAGCAAATGAAAAAGCCTACATAACAAAGGATAATATTCAGCTGCTATGGGGAGAGGGTGATCCAGATCTTGAATACCGTCAGCTGCAGCTTCATTATCCACATCATGCCTTCCTTGGTGCATTGTCTCTGTCATAAGACCTGTCCTTTCAGACTGCTGTTACCTCCTGCTGTTTCATTCTGAATGTGTCCAAGTAAGATGTGTCTTATCCATACAGATAATAACCATTTACATACATTTCCTGAATACCCTTAAAATCTTTAATTCTTTAAGCAAAGCTGTTATCTGCTTGGATCTCCTTATGCAGACCTACTTCAGGTTTGTTTGACCTTGTGAGATAGTGGTGTCAGGTCTGAAAAGCTTTTAATCTATTTAGTGACTAATATTGAGCAATACAAGTAGGAAGAAAATCTATAATTTGACAGGTCACAAGGGAAATCAGTAGTAAATTTAGATCAATTCATGGTTAAAATTTTAGGAAATGGTTTTAGCCTTTTGTAGGCTTTAAATTGATGCGAAACAAGCGTAGAAATTTACCAAACATCTGTTCACAATCAAATATAGAGCATTATTCAGAAAGGCGTGTGCCTGTATGACATTTTGCTGATCAGTTTTATCTGAGGAAATAATGAAATTTCTAGTTGAGATTGTGTAAATAAGGAATATTTTAAAGTATACAAAAAATCAAGAGATACCTGAGGAGTTGCATTGAAATATAACAAGGGTAACGTTTGGTGACCTTTGGATTCCATCAAGATCTAAGAATAATTCCTATCATTTCAGATTTCTTTGCAGTGTATGCCAACAAAACTAAAATCTGACAAATGGAAATAAATCCTCTGTATGATCAAACAAATGCTTTTTGTGCAGAATGAGCAGGATGGTTTGTGTCCATCCATCCATCAATGAGACTGCAAACATTTTTTCTTCATTCTCTGTGTATCCCCACCAGAGAGAACCTGCAAAATGGCCCGTTCTTGTTCTTTCCCAAGGACCAGCATGCTGCAAAAACTGAACTGCTCTGGTAATAAGGTACAGATCAATGGAAGTAGGGGGATCAGAATCTTAATTGATGCATTCTCGCAGCAATCAATACAAAAGATCCAAGAAAACAGAGGGGAAGAGACTGCTTTAAACCTTTCCTAAGCTATGTCACATAGTTACAGGCAGGCAGGCAAGTGTGAACACATACATGTACACACCTCAGAGCCCTGCTGACAAAGAGCTGTGCAGTCTTGTACACACACACATACACCTTTCTGTGAAATCTGAATGATCCTAATAGCTACTTTGATTATCCTAGCAATGTTAGCCTGTCTCAATAATGGAAGTTGATCATGGGGGGAGCCCAAGATCACCCCACAAAAATAGCCTACAAATAAAGCAGATAAGAAAACAGAACATCAGAGACAATTCTTTTTCTATATCAGTTTGAACACAGAACATATATCAAAGGTGTACTGCTGTGCTGTGATAATGAATTGGTTTTCATGTTCATTGTTATCATTCTGAAGGCTGACTTTAATCCCTAGATCTGAAACACTTTAAGCAAGGGCTGTGTCTGGAATCGGATGCTTTGGTCCTATTTTAGACTCCTCAGGGAATCCCAGACACCAAATGAGCAGGCAATGAATCTGATGTAGGGCTCACTGTATCTGCCATCCTTTTTTAGTTATTTTGGATACTCAGTGGCCTCTTAAAACACACTAGACACTTAGATTTAGGCCACTGGATTTCAGCATGGGGCTGAAGTCACTATAACTTCACTGTCACTGAATGACAGTGCATCAGACTGAATGGTGCATCAGCAGCCAAACAATGGTGTGAGATTTCACAACTTTTCCTGCCTTTAGTAGAAGAAATTCATGACCACTGTGGAGGCACCTCCAAAGGGATCTGTACAAGAGCACTAGGAGGCAGATGCCACTAGCAAAATGGTAAGTTATGAATGGTTTTTTCGAACTTGGTGTTCTGTAACGCTATGAGTTCGTGTCATTCTGACAGATTCGCATCATGACTGTTAAGGAGACACTCATTTTATTCTTTGGAATTCACTGCTAATAGAAAACAGCTATTGAGATTTCCAGGGGATTGTCCGTATTCATAGCATATTCATTATTTTTAACTCTAGAAAGTGATAAGTTGATAGCCTGTAGAATATGACTCTTTTTATTGATTTTTTAATTATTATTTATTTTTACTGAAACTGCAAGAATGCAGTTTGATGTGTGCTCTTCAATGTATTGGCTCATGTGTGACACAAGTCAGTTTTGTCTGACTTTATCACAAGCAGCTGACTCAATCCTCCGTGTCTACACTGAGACTTCACAATAATGAAATCACTAAACTTATGAAACACAGGTTGCTTATTTTGAACAAGAATCTGTGTGGCATCTGTAGTACTTAAATGATTCACTAAATGCACATCTGTGCTCCTAATGTTTACAGATTCTATATATCCACCATCTGACACCTCTAGGAGATGCTTGTGTATACAATGTGGAAATCGATGCTTGCAGGTAAGAGATTGCCCTTCTGTTGGTCTAAGAGATTGATGTGATCAGAATACAGCAGATGGGACTCACTTGATGTTTCACGTCTGAGTTTTCTCATTCTTGTTCTTGTATATTCAAGTGTTTCTGGTTTGTATCTTTTTTGGTACACACTTTGAGCAGAACATTGAGCAGAACATCTTGAGCTGAGAGTAATAGTGGTCTGTTTCTCACCTCCACGAATCTTCTCTCTGTTAAGAAATCAAAGCAGAATATTCCAATTTAGTAGACTTGCACTTTCAGAACCTGCAAGTGTCTTACATGGAATTAAATACAGGTTTCCTGAATAGTAGACATTTCTGATATATTTTAACTTGTGAAACTATGAAAGTTAACAGCCTGTGAAAACAATCAGCCGTGAGAGTGAGGGAGAGGAACTGGGTTTATAATAAACTGCTGGACTTAACAGGTTTAAATTACAGGGGTTCGTTTGATATATGTTATCTGTTTGATATATGGCACAGGTAAGTCCTTGTTCTTTATTTGCCTTTATTTGCCATTCTTTTAAACGAGTATAAAGCCCCTGATTTCCATGATGAAAATAGAAAGGAAGAGAAAGACAAAGGAAGGGATTTTTAGTGCTCAGAGGTGTAAAAATAACTCTGATGCGCATGAAGGTGTTGCAGATATATATGGGGAGGGAAGAAAGTAGCATTGTTTGACAGCAGTGATGATATTTTTTTTCAGATGAAAGTTAATTTAAGAACAAAAACTATAGAACATGGATGCAAAGTGGGTACTCTGAAAATGAGATGCTGCAGAAGTAAGTGGTCCAGAATCAGATTTGTCTCTGGACTACTTCATTACTTACCAAGGATCCACAACAGACACAAGATCCACAGCAGTTGTCAAGAAGAAGATAAATATATGACTTGATTACAATGAATTAATATCCTCATGGGGCAAACATGTCCAAGGGGCTAAATGTGAGGCAGGAAAAAGCAAAAGAAGGGTCAGAAGCTGGAAGTCAGTCTCCTCTCCCCTCCCTCCCCTCTCCTACCCTTCCTCTCCACCTCCCCTCCCTTTCCCCCTTTCTCTCCTCCTCCCTTCCTCTCCCCTCCCCACTTTTTTTCTTCCTGCCCCTTCTTTTTTTTTTTTTTTTTTTTTTTTTTTTTGCAATTAATATATATGACACTAAATACAGACATCATGCAGTAGATAAAATCACTCTCTGAAAGACTTTTCATGTGAAGAAATAACATACATACCAGTCATTTTGCACCTTCAGATATCTGGGTTCTAGTTAATGAGATGCATTGCACTAGCTACAATATTTCCAGTAAATGTATACTAAATCATTTGAATTTGTGAATGTATAATTGAATGAATTTATATGTGAGAGATGTCCAGCTACAATTGCCAATTCTTTTTTTTTTTTTTGTCAAAATACTTAAATTCTGCATCATTAGTGGAAATTTGAGCAATTTGCAAGTGCTTTAGAAATGTTTAAATGAAGATTCAGATTTGCATTTGGGCAACTAATCTTGTATTACTACTGCTATGTTGTTATTGGTATTTCCACACTTTCTGATAATCATTTCTTCGTTTCATGGTTTCAGAGTTAGCAGCCACTTAAGGCACAAATGATGTTGCTCAGATCTTTCTGTCCTATTGTTTTAGTCTTCTTGCTAGCGCAGGAAGATGTGACTGCTCTAGTTGATATTCAGCTCACATTCTCAGGCTTTTCCTTGCACCAACAAGGTATTGCTAGAACCACTTTTGTACAGGATGAAAGCTGAGTACCTGGAACATATTTTGTGTCAAGAAATAAACTGGAAATTCACCAAATCGCATAGTGTACAGGACCCTGCTTGTAGCAACACATCTGTCTCTTTGAGTTCACATGGATACTAGTGTGGACACAGCAAATGCAAATAAATTGTTTATAATTATATGCTTACCAATACAGAGAGAAGCAAGTTAAAATTTCATATGCTGAACATACATATTTGAAATCTGGATGAGCAAGCCTGCTTTTTTATTTCTCCTGGCAAGTGAGTAATCTCTATTTTTTTCAACCATATCATCGGCAACCCTGTATGAATCAGACAAAGAAATCTAAGTGCATGGACAGATACATTTTCAGTATAACACTGTATAATTGTGAATAATGGAGGCCAAATAAACTTGATGTCACCAGTTACAGGGTCATCTGGTGAGCTCAGCATTTTAATTCAGTTATGTAAGGTCACTGCAGAAACACAGATAACAAGATGCTGAGGAAAATGATGATTCAGTATTCTGTTGAAAAACATCATTTTCCATCAGTTAAATGCAAAGACTGTGCAAATCCATGTGCCTGAGAGCATAATTAGAGGCATTAATTATAAGCATGAGGTAGAAGGTTTCATCTTCATTAGAAATTTGCCTTTGGGTAACAGGGTAGTACCAAACAGTTGTGCCTGGCTTCTGGGCCTGGTTAATTACCCGCCTGCAAGTTTCCCAACACCAGGGTTCCCCTCTTCTGTCACCATGGCAATAAGATTGCTGACAGCATCCTGTACGCTTCTGTCTGTGCTCTAGTCACTTGGAAACACATTCGAGGAGTTTAAACAATGTGAAAATAATACAGATGCATAGAAAGCAAATATGAATATGAATGCAAAATGGTGTTCATTTTCTCCCTTCTCTTGAAGAGCTCATGGGGAGCAGCTGGTCCTGGGGGAGCCAGCAGCACTGGTGGGAATGGTTCATAAATGAAAACTCCAAAAGAGCTGAACGGGTCTGTGAGGACTGGTCCTTTGTTGCTGTGCTATTCTGTTTTGAAGAACTAAGTTTGTCTCAGACATAACACATGCTTGATTTCCATCCATAGATTAAAGAAATTCTTGGTGTCCAGCTTCCTATGCAAATTTTTTTTTTCAGATTTTATGGACACCTTAGAAACAGATGTGGTTGGAGTAAGGTTCATCTGTTGCGGCTCCTGTTTAAACTCACTCTAAAATGTAGATATTCTCAAGCATCATCTTGTACTCTGCCATGCGAAGTGCTGTTGCCAGTGGAGAAATGATGTATTTGCATGAACTGGTAATGGACTTGTTACAGGATCTCATTTCTTGATAGAGAGTTCTAGGAAGTAAACCAGCAGTTTTATGGATAGCTGATCATTAAAGAGCATGCTAAACCTTATAGAAGCTGACAAATTTCTAGTAAAATTGAAGAAAAATGCTCAAGAAAAAATTTATATTTATGTACACTACACCATTATAAATAGTTAAAAGCCTGTAGTTAATTTCTGCGTTACTTGTGTTTTTTTTTTTTTTTTACCACATAGCAATGTCTCTCATACTTTTCTGAGTTTCTTGTATCCAGCCATCCATTTACTATTCACTTAATTCAGTTTTAGGAAATGTTAATTTAATGAAGGAAAATAAATAGCTGCTGAGGAAGGAGCTATATAAATGGATGGGAAACCTATGTGTTGATTGAAGGACTGAAGCTCTGTCTCTATACAAATAGCCTTTATACTTCTTTAACCAACTGGGATCCTGCCAACGTTTTGCAAAATTCTTGTGAGTGAACTGAAGCAACAACCTGCTTCAGCAAGATTTGAACAGCAAATCTAAGCATTTCAGAAATGAATGTAGGCAGTGACTACTCTTCCAAACCCATATTTAGCTAGCTAAACAAGTGACCTGATTTCCAAAGCACTGAATTCAAACTCTGGATTAAAATTTTTGCTGACATCTGCAGGAGTTGTTTTGTGTAAGAATGTCAAAAATCAGGTCAGTGATTTTGCAATTCTGAATCATAGAATCATAGAATTACTCTGGTTGGAAGGGACCTCAAGGATCATCAAGTCCAACCGCAGCCTAACCATAGTACCCTAACTCTGACAACCCTCTGCTAAATCATACCTCCGAGCACCACATCCAAACGGCTCATAAACACATCTAGGGATGTTGACTCAACCACCTCCCTGGGGAGCCTATTCCAATGTTTAACCACCCTTTCAGTAAAGCAGTGTTTCCTAACGTCCAACCTAAACTTATCTTGGCGCAATTTGAGGCCATTTCCCCTCATCTTGTCATCTGTCACCGTGAGAAGAGACCAACCCCGCTCTCACTGTAAGCACCTTTCACGTACTGGAAGAGAGCAATAAGGTCTCCCATCAGCCGCTTCTTCCCCAGACTAAACAGCCCCAGCTCCCTCAGCCTCTCCTCATAGGGTTGATTTTCCAAGCCCTTCACTAGCATCGTTGCCCTTCTCTGGACCTGCTCCAGTACCTCCATGTCCTTTCTCTGAATTTAGATTAGGTGTCAAATCTTGTGCTCTTAATTTCTGAGAGTGCTGTAAGTTTGTACTCAGGTCTTACTTGTTTTGGAGATTGTATCTGAGCCCCCAAAATTGTGGAAAGCTGAAAAAGACCAGTAGTGCTACCTTTGTCTCTTTTTAAGCTAAAAAGATCTCAGAAGCACAGTTGAGGTGCCATGGTAATATTAGCCTAAGGATGAGTTATGTTTCAGCAGAGGGAAAGAAACACCACTCTGATGGATTGCTGGCCCACCAATCTGGGGCTGACCTCATGTGGTTTAATTCAAGACAGTGACTTCAGTTACATATCTGCTTCCAGCCTTGAGCCTACTTGTCATGCATGTTATCCTGCCTTACCTCTGAGTTTTGCTGGATCAATACCTGGATCTTGACTGCAACCTTGCTGTGAAATAGCAGGGCAATGTGTCCATATTCTGGTCACACGTGGCAGATGTCATGTCTGGTGTGTTTGATCAAGAGGTGTTCAGAAATGTTTTGGCACAGAAGGAAGGAACACTGAGAATGAAGTTATTGGCTAAGGTTACTTTCAATAAATAAAATCACAGAAGCGTAGAATATCCTGAGTTGGAAGGGACCTAGAGAGTCATAGAGTCCAACTCCTGGCTCCACACAGGACCACACAAAAATTGAACTCTAAAGATGCTGACCATTTGAAATACCTCACCTTTAATGATGTTGCACTAGTCTAATACCATGCTTAAATACACTGAATGATAAAATCAAACTAATTAAAGTGGACAATATTAATCTCTCCAATAGTTTAACTATGTCCGTATTAAAGTTGACAAGGCAGGACATACTGCATCTCACATTCAGATCACACCTAGTGAGCTAATGCTTGTGTTTCTCATCTGACACTCCCCATATCCCATGAGAGGTGAGCAGCTGATATGAACATTTGGAGACCTGGATCCAGATGCATTTATTTATGAAAGGCTGTTCTGGTTGCCCATCATTTCCAAGACGGTGTGATACCATACTCTCTGCATAAGGAAAGACAGTGCTCTTGTAAAAAGGTGCATATCATTGAAATTCTGAATAAAAAATGCTCTAGTTATCTTGTTATGGGTACTAGAATTTACATGTAGTTGGTTTGTATGAAACATCTCAATAAACAGAAACAAAAAAGAAAAGCTTTTGTCTAGTAAACCAAACAGAGTACGTCCTCCAGGATGTGATACCTGAGGGTAAGTGCCATAGCAGAGGTTATGTCCACAAGAAATCATTAGGAAAATTTATCCTGACAATCTCACTTTTGTCTTCTCTTCTTCCACTCATTATTTAATAGAGATAAACCTTTGTCATTTTTGTCTCTGTTTCCTCTGAGCAACAGTAATTAATTGACTTTTTGAAGAGAAGGATGGATTTTCTCTTATCTTAAGAGCAATCAAAAAGTCCCTCTTATTTTTAAGCACACTTTCACTCACATATTTTTTTTTATTAATAGTAGAAAATTGTATATCCTTGGTCAATCCTGTCACTATTGTGACAATCAGTACTTTGAAAATGAAGGTGACTTAGTACTTGGAATAGGTATGTCATTTAATTCCAGAACACATTGATTACAGCATTTTTTAAAATAATTATTTCCCTTGTAAATGACTTAATGGTTTTGGAGTAACCAAAAATATATAGCCAAAAATGCTATATAAAAAATGAATTTTGGTGGATTCATTTTCTCTCAACAAAGAAAATATTTTGCGGGGGGGGGGGGGGAGTTCTGATTTCTCCCAAATAATTTTAGCACATATAGTTTAAAAACATTGAAATCTTTGAGTATTTCTCATAATAGAAATGATATGTTTTCTCTAGGCAGTATTAAATTGGTTGACAGCCTCATTGTCCTCTATAGTTTAGACTCCCAAGTCTCATGCCCTTGCTGCATTTCAGTGGTCACTTTTTACTCAGTATTATATTACAAAATCTCAACAAAAAAAAAGAATAATTTTGTAACTGGGTGATGATTTCCAGTTGTGGAAACTGTCTTAGAGAAAGAAATCGGGAAAACTGATTCCATAAATTTAATACTCAGTATATTCTGTGGTAATGGCTGTGGAATTTCTGAGTTTTGTTTAAAGATAAAATACTTTGATTTTCAGCTTTTTTACAAAAGTGGCTGAGTTTTGTTGGGTGTGTATGGAAAAAAATATTTATCTGTTGTGTAAGTCCTGCTTGGAGCCAATGAGTGAAAAAAAGTAACAGGACTAAAGTATTTTTTTTTTTTGTTTGTTTGTTTGTTTGTTTTGTTTGTTTTTTTCTTTGTGGCTTCTTTATATCTGCTCTTAGTTGAGTTTTCTTGACCATGATTTTTTTTCCTCTATCCAAGAAGAATCTCTCTGCAGGAGGAGCTATAACATCTTTGTGGAAAAGGTTATCTTTCATTTATTGCAAGCCTTTTTTAATGTTTTGTCAGGCATGCGACTGAGTGGACTTTAAATCGCATTCTCTTCACATGGAAAGTCCAGTTATTTGCAGGTATAAGGGTATTGGTCACAGTTGCTGTCAATAACTGACTAGTCACAAATTTATCTGACCCCAGAACAGATTATTCCACATGGCCTGTGCAAAAGGTTTTCCACACCAGGTTATAGACTTATTAATGGTTTGTTACTTCTCAGTCGTCTTTTTTGGGACTAATGTGGCTCTTTGATGTTTGCTTTAATCTTTCAGTATAAATAATCACACTGAAATCTCACAAAACAAACCCCAGAACAGCTAGTATGACATTTGTTCTTTTTAGATAAGGAGAGTCCTAATGCTGTTGGTTTTGTTTACATATGCATAATTTAAAACTTCAAAAAGACATTTAAAGTGCCAAATTTATTTGTTTCAGTGAAAAAAAAAAAACAAGGTTATTTATGCAAAATTTAAAATACCTTACTGTTGCCTGTGGAACATTGAGTTGCAGCTGTGCTGTATGTTGCTTAATCAGACTGGATAAAAATATCTTCTAAAGAACTGGAAAGAATTCCACCTAGTTTTGCTTTTAGCTCATGATTTTTCACTTGGGACACTTATCTCAGGAACAGGGCAAATAGTTCAACTAGTAGTTTCATGGAAAATTATTTGTAGTTTCATGGAAAATTATTTGAAATATTTCTTAAAGATCAGACTTAGAGCCCTAAAATGTCTTGAGCCCTGGGATAGAAACAGATTGCCAATTGCTCATAATATTCAGTTTGGACCCTTAGCTCTCATCCATCCTTAATCCAAATGTCTGTCTTAATCTGTCTTTTCTCCCCTGCTGATAACGATTTTCCTAAGAAAATCCGTTTCCTTTGTTTTGTTTTAGTTTAATGCCCTGATATTTTCTCTTCATTTTGCTGAGCTTCATTACTATTTGCAAAATATAAATCAAGAATTTACACTAAAACTGAAGCCTGTTTGGAATACTTGTAAGAATGCAAATTTTGTTAGGATCTAACTTTTATGAGAAGAGACAATCACTGGATGGAGAATAAAATGTATGAACAAAGAAGACATCAAAGTCAACAGAAAAGTGAGAGAGACAATAAGAAGCAGGAAAATAAAAAATGCCTTCAAATATGCACCTGCAAATTGAAAAACTAAAAAAAAAAAGCTGGAGGTATTTGTGCTGAGATTAATTTTAACTGTGTGCACAGTTGCTTTATCAGTCAAAGTGGAAAGTAGGTCACTGTGCTCTATGTTTGCCTGCTCAGATCTTTGCCTATTTTCATTCATGATTGATAAGATTTTCAGCGCTTGTTTAAAATCCAGAGAGTACTGGCCAATGGAGATCAGTGATGAGTAGTACTTAGGGTTCAGTACTTAGATTGCTGGTCTTTACCATCTTCATCAAAACTTTGACACTGGAATCAGGTGCACCTTCAGAAAATTTATGGATGACATCAACTTGTGTGGTGCAGTTGACAGACCTGAGAGAAAGGATACCATACAGAGAGTCTTAGACAGGCTTGAGCAGTGGGACCAGGAGAACCTCATGAAGTGCAAAAAAGCCAAGTGAAAGGTTTTGCATCTGTATCATGGCAGTTCCTACTACCTGTACAAGCTCGGGGATGAAAGGATTGAACACAGCCCTACTGAAAAAGACTTGGGTGTACTGGTGGATGGGAAGCTGGACATGAGCCAGCAATTTGCCTTCTCAGCCCAGAAAGCCAACCATATCCTGGGCTGCATCAAAAGAAGTGAGGCTAGCAGGTCAAGGGAGGTGATCCTGGCCCTCTACTCTGTGTTAGTGAGACCTCACCTGGAGTACTGCATCCAGATGTGGAGTCCTCAGTACAGGAGAGATTTGGACCTCTTGGAGTACTTCCAGAGGAAGGCCACAGAAATGATCCAAAGGATGGAACACCTCTCCTACGAGGACAGGCTGAGGGAGTTGAGGCAGCCTGAAAGAAAGAGAAGGCTCTGGGGAGACCGGAGAGCAGCCTTTCAGTATCTAAAGGGAGGATGTAAAAAGGAAAGGGAGACTCTAGCAAGATCTCCTATGATAGAACAAGGGGAAATGGAGTCTAACTGCAAGGGCTGAGATTTAGACTGGATATAAGGAAAAAAAATTACAGTAAGGGTGGTGAGGCACTGGAACAGGTTGCCCAGAGAGGTGGTAGATAAAGACATTGAAGATCAGGCTGGACCAAGCTCTAATCACCTGACCTATTTGCAGATGTCCCTGGTCTTTGCTGGGGAGTTGGACTAGGTTACCTTTAATGGCTCCTTCCAACTTGAATGATTCTTGGATTCTACTATGAAAATTCTTTCTTCTAACTTTGGGTCCTTAGCAGGACATAATTTAATCTTTCTGAACTTTCATTAATTCTCTAAGAATGATGCATGTGTTTCTTCTCTCCTTATTTTGATGGGTCATAAGCAAACATGAGGAGCACGAACTTCACTAGAAAGCAAAAATGTGAGTTTGGGAAATAAAACAGTTTTTGCTTGCTTGTTTGTTTAGCAGCTATTTGACTCATTTTAAAATCTTGCTGAACATGAACATGCAAATAAAACTGATTTCTGTCTTATTCAGGGAAGTTTCTCTACACCTGGAAATGCTTCAGGGCAATGCAAGCTGAGTAGTTGCTGCCTGCTGGGGACTGTTTCCAGAAATATGGAGTTCTGGATGTTTATCACAAAAAGCAGCTTTCAGGAAGGTCCGTAATGCACTACAGATAAGGACATATCTAAAAGAATAAATCATCACCTTTTCAGGTAAGAGAAATCTTTTTAAAGGAGAATGCCTTCTTTTTCCATCTGACGGGAAGACAGGAAATCTTTTTTCATCATTTCTGTTTTATCCAAGGTAGATGTATGAATTCCTGTTGAATTCAGAATTTTACTGGTAGTGTAGCAACACTGCACTAGAAGGAGTAATCTTGTTCTCAGAAGGAAGAATCCCTGCAGGGATCTGTGAAGTGTGGACTTTGAGCCATCTGAAGGGTAGACACTAGTCAGTGCAAATGCAAAAAGAGGCTAGGATGAATCCGTATGAGGGAACAGCCACTTGTCTTCACAACATGCCAATGCCAAGTACATGCCCCATGGAAGGAATCAGGCATGTCAAGACATGTGATGGATTAGGTCTCTAGTGAATTACTGAGAAGGTAATGTTTGGATAGTGTGACAGATGTAATTCTGGGAGATGAAAAGGTGGATGAACATGATAGCTAATGCTTTTATGAGGATAAAATTCCCTAACACTTAAGCAAAGTATGTTTATTATCATAATTTATTTTTTCCATTTTTACATACCTGGTTGGTAAATTAAGTGGTTCTTGCTATGTGTAGTACTGACACTTTGAGAAAATGCATATATTCTTTAAGTAACATGCCCCTTGAACTTGCGAATTCTTGGGATATGAACATAAGTCAAAATCTAAAATGAAAGTAATGGGGGATTGTTTCCCTGTGACTGTCTGATGATTATTTTGTTGATGTTCTTTTCTGTGCTAATCGAATTTGAATTCAATGTTTTAACCATTTTTAGTATTTTCCTGAAATTTTTATCACACTCCTTATCCTGGGCACACTCTCCATCACACCCATGCCTCTGATTTTGAGAGCAACTAATCCAGCTGGCCAGGCTCTTTCGAAAGTACCCCATGAATTGTACTGGGGAGAATCACTTGGGAACCTGTGGTCATTGGAGGGAGAGACCTGGGCAGGGAAACTGCCTTGACCTCATTTTTATCACAGTGTTGCAAAATTAATTCTACTGGGTTGCCATTTTGTTTCCTCCCATCCCCTCATCATCCCACAACTAGCTTTTCTTTTTATATCACATCAAATGGGAAACACTTGACTTCACCTTGAAGGCCCTTCAAAGCTGCACCTTCCCTACAGATCATCTATAATTCACAGAAAGTGTCATCTCTCAGCCCTTACAGGTCACTGATGCCAGCTTCACTGTTCACATGTTAACATTTCAAAGGAATACTTTCATGTCTTCTCACACCCTCCTCCGAGGAGGTAGCTGCAAACCTCCATGAAGCTGCCTCATTACCCTCCATCAGACATTGCTGAAAGCTCTTCCTGACCGGGGCGCCTGTGACAGCCTCCAGACAAGGAGGCTGCTGCCATGCTGTGCCTGCTGGCAGCTGTGCTGCCCACCCTGTGCCTCATCACTCCCGTCTCCTCCCTATCTGGTTGTCTCTTCTATCAAGTTGTTATTTTTTTTTCCTTTCTTTCCTCTGACTGAGATCTTGATCTATGACTCCTGAGCACTGTGGTAATAGTAACTGGCAAGAACAGAAATGTGAGTGGAGTTCAGTTATTTATGACTTTATGATAGAAAGATTTGGTTCACTATGGCATTTATCAAACTTATGCTTTATTTAGTAAGATGTGTTTCTGTCCCATTTGCTTCAAATTAAGAGACTGGATGTTTGGCTCAATATAGCTCTTGAACAACCTGCAATTTTGGTGTGATTGGTCAAGCTTTCTTTGCACTGACATATACAGTGCTTGCTACTCTGCACTTCTAGCTGCTTCACAGGACATGCCATGAGCACAGAAGCAATTAACTGTAGAAGTAGAAAAGACAAAGAGGGCCCTGTTCTAGAGAGAAGGGCATGTCTTCCATTTGAGGTTAATTACACGTAACCTCTGTTTTTGCATAGCTGTGTCCGTGCGCATGTGAATAAAATTAAAAGGAAGTGAAAAGTGATATACAGAGATCAAAAGGAGGCTGGAGGCTGGAAATTATCTATCACCTCTAATACTCAGGCAGATTATAGAACAAGGACATTTTTGTTTTTTCAAAGACCAATGCGACATTTGCAACTTATGTACTGAATGCTGGAACAAATTCCAAAATAGGAGAAAATGTATGTTGTGGGAGAATATTATTAGTAGCTTTGGATTTTTGGGATAAAATTTTCTGAGAGCAGTATCATAGGATAGCAGTGGGTGTATTCTGCAGAGATGCAAGTAGAAAATAATAGCACTCTATAAATTTCTGTCTTATTTATGGCAGGCACAACTGATTGTAATTTGGATTTTTTTTACGTTTAGAGTAACAATTATGCACTCTGCTAATGCAAGGTTCCCATTTTAGTTACTCCACAGACAGTAAAAAAAAGTAAAAAAGGAAAAATTAAAGAAATCTGCTGAACATTACGTGACGAATTCAGAAATGCTCAAAACGATGTTGGACTGAAATATTGTGTATCTCTTGGTACAATTGTAATAAGACAGGATATCATTTGAGCTTGTGTGAATGATTAGTCTGGAGCTAGTAGTGACAGGCTGCACATCTGTCAGGATTGTTCATTTGCCTAGAGATACTCAGTTTCACACTGAGTCTGGGCCTCTGTTGCTCCCTTGTGCCATACCAGCTATTCTGCCCTTCTCTGCTCAATATTCAGCCATTGGGGAGCAGCTGGTCATGCTTAGTGCCAAGGGGGCATCCCATCTTTTCAAGGTACTTTTAGAAATCATTTTACTGTTATTATTTTTATTTTTATTTTATTAACCAGTGTATTTTTGCCATGGTCACAGAGCTCTCAAGAATGTAAGAACTGATTGTTAGTAGTTCATAGAACATTAACAAGAGCATTAATTTCTACATGCTTCTTGACTAACTCCTAGCACACTATTTGTGCAATCTCTGCTTGTTTATTTAGACTTTTCTTTAAAGTTTGAAACTTTTCTTTAAAGTTTCAAACTTTAAAGAAAGTCGTTTGTACCAACGACTTGTTTGTATCAATTATCAGACATTTTTGAAGATCGTATACTACCAACTGGAAGTAGGAAATAATCAGGGATTACCTTTAAAAAAAAGAATAACAAGGTTGTCCCAGTTATCTCCAGACAACCTTCCTACCTTCCTAGATAAAAGGTACCCAAAATGCTAAGGAAATCGTGAGGAAATAAAAAAAAAAAAAAAAAAAGGTGAAAAACATAAGAGGTAAATAAGGAGTAATGCGTTGTCTTGTCTTGGCTACTGACTGACAAGTTTTCTAATAAGTTGAGAAACTAAAGGCTTTTGATTTTTTTCCAAAAGATGGCCTGGTGTAAATTTTCATTCAGAAAACTAATACATTTTGTCTAGTGCTTTTGTAAGATGCCTGCAGTGACTCTAAGTAAAACTTTCTGAGTGAGGCTTGTTAGAAAAGATTGAATTCTGAGGTCATTCCACACCTGGAGAGGTGGCATTATAAGTGAAATTGTAGATGTGAAAATACATGGTTAAACCTCATGGGCCAGCCTGTAACCAATGAAGATTCATTGTTTATTATCCATGTGGTCATAGAATCATAGAATCACAAGGTTGGAAACGACCTATAAGATCATCTAGTCCAACTGTCTCCTCATCACCATTGCCACCACTAGCACTAAACCATATCATGTCAAACAATGCCTAGACCCCAAGGTCATGGCCAGGTCTCACTGGTCCTTTCCAGCCTCTTAACGATGGCCCCGGAGCCCCATTTCATCACAGATCTGGGCACCAAGTCTTTGTCTGAGCTATATTTTAGGTAAACCTATGCCTACTACTTATTCTCTGAATGAACATTGGAAATAAGTTGTTGACATTACTCCAGTCCTGTGACTGGGCCAATCTCCTGCAGCTCCTGGTGGGAATCCTTTGATAGACCCTCATTCTGATTCACTACCATGACTTGTTGGGAATGGTTGACTAAACCTCTTCTTATCACCATGACCACAGTCCTGTGCAGATCCCCTTGGAATGCTCCCTGCCTAGCGATGGTATTCCTTTGCTGTTGCAAACCAGCAGTCTGCAGTATATAATTTAATAGCATGTCTCATCTGAACTTAGCAATCTTCCTCCCTTTCCTCTACTCCTTGACAGTAGTATCTTGTGTGCATGTGTGCTTCTGGAGAATAATAAGCATTTTGTACTCTGATCTCAAAGCTGTGTTTCAATGAGCTGTTGGAAAGCCAAGGTTTTTCTGCTTTTATAACATTCCAATGGGCAGCTGTTAATAAATTGTAAGGGCATAGACTGAAAGATTGCTTTAACATTTGGAGACATTTCTTTCTTGAGCTTGATCTGTAGTCAAGGGAGAGAAAAAGATGCTGGATATCTTTGCATTGCCATGTGGAGGAGTCTCCCTCCTGACAGTGGCTACTAGAAGCCCAATCTGAAGTCTCTGAACTTAAATTAGCCCTTATATTAGTCTCAAGTTGTGCCAAGGAAAGTTTAGATCAGACATTAGGAAGAATTTCTTCATGGAAAATGTGGTCAAGCATTGGAATGGGCTGCCCAGAGAAATGGTGGAGTCCCCATCCCCAGAAATATTTAAGAGAAGTACGAACTTGGCACATGAACATGGACATGGTTTAGTGATGGAACTCAGGTGTTCCTGAGTTGGACTTGATGTTCTTGAAAGTCTTTCCTAAACTAGATGATCCTATGATTCTATGACTTTTCAGTTATCTCTACAAATCAGAGTTTGTTTCCATGAAGAACAGTTACTCATAATCAAATGTTCCTGAGAAGTTAGTAGGTTCAGATCACTCTGTAGCATGATAGAAAGACTATAAGAGCAGATTCAGTGGAAACGCTCACAAAGATTATTGCACTGCCAGGGTTTTACCTATCTTGAACAGACACAGGGTAACAAAAATGTTTTTGTAAGCCACAATTTCTTTGGCAGGGTTAAACTCCTAAAAAAGATTTTAAAACTGACTCTTGGAATGGTCAAAAACACCTTTGAGTGTTTTCAGAGCACTATAATCAATTGAAAATATTCACTATTTGTGTCTAAGAATGGATTTCTGCAAGAAAAACATGAGAAATTTCAGCCAGAGCAGCAGCTATCATTATTTTTGTTGAAGTTTTCCACAATTACACACAAATTCCTTATGACTTTAAATGTTAAGTGACTGTAAATTCCCTTTCTTCCCTTTCTAGGGACATCTGATTTCATCATGGTAACTCATCTGATTTAGAGAACCGTTATCATGATTTTGAAGGTTCTGAATTTAAATTTAAAGAACAAATGAAAATGTAACCCATATGGAATCAGGAAAAAATGCCAGAAAAAAAAATACGGAAGATCCCAATAGGCTGAAAAAGAATGTGTTACAAGATAGAAAACGAGATTTCTTTTTTGTCTACAGATTTTAATTTTGTCTTCTGGTAACATTACATATATTGCTGAAAAAATATAAAATGTCCTAAGGCCTCCTTTAATGTACATGTGTAGGGCTACATATTGACACAGAAGAGTAATAGTGTCAGAGAGTACTGCAGCACTGATGATTCCTTGTGGAATGCTAATCCATTTTGTTATGAGGTCTTGATATAATATGTTGAATCAGGCTGCATTTTATACACACAAAGTTTCATGTTGCAAACTAATTAATTCTTGTGTAACTTTAACCTGAAGGTCATCAAAATATATTTCGACAAAACTAATAGGCTTAGTCAGATGATGAATAACCTGTCGCTTGTCATGGGAAGAAGATCATGCCTGTCCATCTTTCTTCTCTTGTTTTCAAGAAACAAAGCAACGTAATGGGAGACAGATGAGATGATAAAACTTCATACAAGTTTTGTGTGAAGAATATAAGTTGCTAATTCTGATTAACGTGTTTGTCTTAGTCATCTCATCTAGCAGTAAATTGAAGAAAAAACAGCTATTCAATGCGTGCGGTATGTAGTATACGCACATGTCCCAGTACAAGAAAATGTGCTATAAGCTTTGCTTATATTTGTAGATAATACAGTTATTTCATGGCAATTGCTCAAAATATTACTTATTTCTGTTTTTGTAATAAAAAAGAATATTGAAAGGAATTTTTAATTTAATGGTGTGTACTATAGTAATGCAAAATTCAGAAAAGTCAAATGGAATGTCACTTAAAACTAAAATGAACACATCCTTCAGTTAAAAAATGTGAAAGCTATTCTGTCATGGTCCAACATTTATTTTTTTCCATAAAATTATTTCGAAATGAAACTCTACTAAAACACCAGTTATTTCCCTAGGTATTTTATTTTTGACAGTGGGACATGCATAACTGGGATGGGATTAAGTTCATTATCTTTTCCTGTGACCATGTAGAGGTCCATTTAAATGACAAGGGCTGTTTTAAGTCAGCAGGAGGGATGCTCCTGACTGCAGCAATACACCTCTTGTTTTATTTTGAGCCACTAATGTGTATTCAATAATATGTACATTCGTATGTGTACTCAGAAAGCGTACTGCAAATGAATCTGCAAAAACTAAAAATCAGCATTTATAGCTATGTTGATTTTATTGTGACTATTTATTTAGTTGATGAAACCTCCCGCATCTGTGTATGATAAAACAATATCTACAATCTTTGTGGTGAATGTTACAGAAACCATTAAATGACTGAAAAATAGAGAAGTTTGAGGTTACATTGTTATCCGTTATGCTTTCATTCTGAACTGTTTTATACCATCTCTGGGTAAAAGCTATCTTGGAAATGAATCTTAGTGAAAAACCATAAGAACTGTGATTGTAAACTCAGGATCATTGTCACAATTAGTGGAAAATTAGTTTCTGTCAGACCCCTTAGAGTGTTATAAAATGGTGATCAGTTGCTGTCTATAGGCTGAAGTAGAACAGAATATGCAGTGCCTTACATTCTGAGCAAGCTTTACAAAATAATAGACATTCTGAGATAGTTAAATAAAAATAAAACAAAACCAAAATTGTTATAATGAAAAAGTTATTCCTGACATCAAGTAACATCTGTGTACAAGTGTTTTATGTATTTAGTAAAACAACTAGATAGCAAGCCTATTTTTCAGTTCTTCTTATTTAGATTTTGTTCCTGAAGCAAGTGTAATTTGAACAGACTGAACTATAATTTTAGTAGCATGGCCTTTTAAAAGGAATTGATTCATCCTTCCTCTTGCCCTCAAGTTGACTTCCAGTGCAGTGACTCTGAAATGCCATAATTTATTGAGACTGCCAATGTGGCCCATTAAATTGGTCTGCACCAAACAGTTTGCTAATGACACTGAACCTTGTTTGCTGTTTTTAATGATTGTTTCAAATAGTGTTTGATAGTCTTTCAATGATCACCACATTGTCCCTCTGCTCTTCTTGCAGCAGCCAGCTGTATTTGTCCTCTGTGTGATGCTTTCCTCCAGTGCATATTACTAATTGATGGAAGATGGTCAGCATTTTGTGGAGCAGGAATGGAGAATAAACCACCTCTGCTACTTATCTTTTAAGACATAATAATGTGATATATATCTATATTCATCATGTAGATTCTCCAAAACATAGACTGTAAATATTTTTACATGGAAGAATAGTTATTTCAAGTCAGCTGTTGAAATGAGGATCAATATTTAGGAGACATCAACTTACTGGGTGAGACGGGGGCAACAGTTGAAGTTGTATGAACACATCCTTGAAAGAGCTTATAGGGTTTAAAACTTAACAGGTTTGTTGCTCCTTCTTTGTTCCTCCTTTTTTGATATGCATTTTACGTCTTTATACTTTGAAGTAGTTGGCTTCAAGTGCTGCTACTGAAAAGCTGCTTAAGTTCATCCTAGTCTTATACATTTTGAGGAAGTTAGTGCAATTAGTTTGAAGTTTTCTGTTCCTTCTACATTTATTCAAAGTTGATAGAAAGCCAAATCAATTCCATCACTGAAAGTTTTGCTTATGACTTTTTGTTGTTGTTTGTTTGTTTTCAGTTTTTCCTTTTCCCCACAAGTTAAAGTCTGGCATCTTTGTTTCCTGACATTAATAATGGATTATCCACAGACACCTCATATGAATATGAGAACATGAAATTGTTTAAGAAGTCAGTTGTCAGCTGCTGAATAACCAACTGTATTTGAGTGCAGATCCATAATAATCTTACAAAACTTATGTGTAACCAGTGTCCACAGTACTCAAACAGAATTCAATGCAAATGGCATTCCATTTTCTCTCTATTTGTTGCTGGATGCAGAAATGCAATGTGTCATAAGTACAGGGATATCTTTTGTAAAAGGTAGGATTTAATATTTTGTATTGTTAATATTCTGTACAAGACCATACAAATTGATTCATTTGTCTCTTTTTCTAGTTTGGATTCATAGATGGTAATCTTATTGCCAAATGCTTTATGAAAGCTTTATGAATGAATTCTGAATGCTTATAAGTGCTTCCTACAAAACTGTAATAGATCATAATAGGCAATTTACTATCACAGCCTTTTTTTGCAACAGTCAAGGACAAGTGATATGTAAGCATTTTCAAAGCTATTTCTTAATTCATTTTGAATTAGCCATGTGGTTCTACAAACTGTAACACACAGTGGTGTCCAATAAATAGAGTATAATTATGTGACATGTTCTACTATCTTGCTGATCTCAGAAGCACAGTAGAGATTTTTATCCTAGCAAAGGCAATTCTTGTGGTGTGAATTGCTTATGTGGGAGAAGTCTAAGGAAGAACCAGGGAGCTACAGGAGTGACAAAAAGAAAGGATCAAGTGACAGAGAAAGGGCTGAAAAGATAAACAGCGCATGCACCTGGTATGGCCCTGGGTTCCTGTCAGGTAGCCTTGAAGGACAGTGACCCAACCCTGTTGTTCTGACTAAATCATAGAAGTCAAGCCTGTTTCTATGCCCTGGACAGCTGTGGCTGGGGGATTTTTCATTGGCAACAGTACAAGACTTGTGCAAATTGATTGAACATCCCAGCATCCCGGTGTCTCTGCCTCTTTCATGCTTGACAGCAGTGGCAAATGCCTGCCACTTCTTAATGCCTTCCTTTTTTCTGCTCTAAGTATAGAGAATATGTATTATTTAAGGCAGGAGTTACTCACATGCATGGCCTCTTTATGAAAATGAGCATGAATACATAGGATATGCAATTCTTCCAAATATGGATATTAAAGATGTATAATGATTTTTTTCATTATTCTGTGAAATATTATATACAATGAAGTTAAGAAATATCATTCTCTGGAAGTGACTACTGTAGTATCTACTGTTGTGGTTTTTTTTTTTTTAATGAATTCACATCCTGGTGGTATTTGTTAGATTGAAAAACCACTGTTATGGCCTCATGCCTTGTATGATTTTTTCTCCTTTAGAAGAGTGTTGCTTCTTTCTCATTTGTGAAGCGTCCAGTAATAATAATTCTCATCTTCCCTGCAAGCCCTCATCTGTATAATATACTAGTTTTTACCCAGGAAGCATTTAAAGGTAGGTCATGAATTTTGCTTATATTGTAAGAAATGTTTTATTCAGCATTCATTCACATAATTCATTATACTCTTTTGTCCTCTTGGGACAAATCTGCTGCTGACTGTACAGATTCGGTGTCTTGCAAATCAATGGGATAACAGACTAGAAAAAAATAAATATCGAAAAGCACCTCCCACTCCAAATTCCATGTAAGAGAACAATATAAAAATACTCAAAATTATCTATGCTTTATGTTATATCTTGCTTTCATTTTGGCCAGAAAAACAACAAATATAAAACAAAGCAAAAGGCTCCAAGGGAAACAGGCACAAACAACCCTAAAGATCCTTGATTTAAAAAGGAATAATTTGCTCCCATCAGTATGTGAATGGAACTGACATTGATATTCACATATCACATGATTTTTAAAAATACCGCTGTATGCTTGCTTTCAACTAACTCTATTTGATGGGAAACATTACATTTCTCTGAGAAGCAGAAGAAAAAGATCTGTTATGTTGGATCTGGATTTTATGAATGTATTACTACTTCAGAGTGATATAAAGGGAGCAGATTGACTGTAACTTTTTAAGCTTAAAAATATTTTTTAAGCCACTGGGGAGTTATGGCTTACTATTTTGGAAGCCAGGCAGAACTATTATCAGCTTCTTGATCATTGTGAGTATATGCTAGACTTCATAATACATTGATGAGAAAGTAATCATATTATCTATTAAATATTGTATAGAAATGAAATCTTCTTTATTTTTCACTATGATTCCATTTAAATGATTTTTGCATCTAGAAATGATCTCTTTAAGACCCTAAAGGTATAGATAGAAACGACTCCCATTGTTTAGCAAGCATACCTTGGCTGAGAAAATGAATGTGTAATCAAAAATGGCATAAAATATCCCATCAGCAGTAAAAGAGATTAAAAAAATCAACAGAACTGAATGTCGTTTTGTTGCTTTTTTTAAATTACTTTTGTATGTGTCATGGTTTTATGATTTCTGTAATCGGTATTCTACATTATAACATCATATTGTGCGCTGGGACTTAAACAGCTAATGCTCCAGTTCTGTGGATTGGCAATAGTTCCAGGTATACCTTTCTCAGAAGAGAACTACAAATTCCAGAAAACATCACTGATCCGTTTCCATTTTCCATTTGGAGAGAAAGATAAAACTGACTGGGAGTCATGAGACTGTTTTTCTGTTCATCTCTGCAGTGTGTGCTCTGTAGCCGTCTCATCTTCAGCATTAGAATAAGGATTTTGGTTTTGGACACTCTCTCTCTCATTTTATCTGATTTATTAGCTTCAATTCCAATTATGTTGTATTACATTGTGTTACTTCACATTCTGCTATCATATTCAGTAAATAAGTTTTCTCTCTTAGCTTGTTGCTGCTGTTTTGCTTTTAGGCCCATCTTGGTGCTTGGGTCCATGAGTTCTCCTGTCCCATTTAGTCATGCAGCCAGGCCAAACCGATCCAGAACCATTGACAATATGTGCATACATGTATGTCACTGTGTATGTAGGTCACTCCAAAAGTAATGCCTCCTATTTATTTCCATGGAAACTACAACAGATACAAAGAGCACAATGACATTACCTGATAAACTCTCAGATCCAAAACACTCTTTTTCACCATGAGCTATGCCAGCCATGAACAAGAGCCTAAAAATCTGTACTGCTATCTTCCTCCATTCTGGGAGATCAGAGAAAACCTGAAAAAACTTCTCAAACTGTTCATTCTGTCTAAAAACCTCTAGAGTGGCTGAAAGCACTTGAAAATGTGCATTTTTGAAAATAACTCAGTAACTTGTAAGAAAAGTTCCGACTTCACTGGAGCACAGTCTTTCCTCATTGCCAGACCTCTTTCCAGGAAGTTCACATAGAAGGATGCTGGACATGACTGACAGTAGACTTCATTCAGCAAACGTATTCTTTGTGAAATTCATGAAGTAAAATATGCTTCATAGAGGTTAAGGTCAACATCACTCTGATCCCTATAGGAATTTTGAAAGTTCACAAGAAGAAAGGGAAATCTCCCAGATAATTTGTAACTTCATAACTCTGATACATCCAGAGGTTCACACTGTTTGAAATATAGCACAAGAAAAACAATTCCTGCCTTGCTTCTTAACAAGAAAAAATGGACAAAATACATGAAAAAATTGTCTAAACATCTTTTAGGAGCTTATAAGTCCCTGTTTTTAAGAAGTAAACATGTGAAAGAAATATAAAAGATTCTTCTTATTTGATTGTTTTTTGAAGGTACTCAAGAAGAAATCTATGTAGATTTTGCTTTTTTTTTTTTCTCCTGGATTCTAATGGTTAAAATAATATATTCATTACAGTCTTTTGGGATTTACTTAAAATAGGAATCTGTTAATTAATTGAAGCAGACTGATTTTCTTTTTAATCCTAGAAAAATGAGCACATTTTGGTGGTTTTAATAAATAATATAAAAACAGGCAATGTCTACATCTTTCTGTATACCAGCATGCTAAGGGTCAAGAATAAACATTATGACAAATCTATAGTTCAAACACAGGGCAGAGAAGATTCAGATTTATATATAGTAGAAATCACACAGAATCACACACAGAATCAAACAGAATTGTAGGGGTTGGAAGGGACCTCCACAGATCATCGAGTCCAACCCCCCTGTCAAAGCAGGTTCCCTACAGCAGGTCGCACAGGTAGGCATCCAGGCAGGTCTTGAACATCTCCAGAGAAGGAGACTCCACCACCTCCCTGTGCAGCCTGTTCCAGTGCTCCGTCACCTCACTGTAAAGAAGTTCTTATGCACATTTTTGCAGAACTTCCTGTGCTGCAGCTTATGTCTGTTTCCCCTTGTCCTGTCTCCACACACTGCTGAAAAGAGTCTGGCCTCGCCACTCTGCCCCCCACATCTTAGATATTTATGTCCTCTCTCAGTCTTCTTTTCTCAAGGCTAAACCAGTTCACTCAGCCTTTCTTCATAGGAGAGATGCTCCAGGGCCTTCACCATCTTTGTGGCCCTCCGCTGGACTCTTTCTGAGAGATCCCTGTCTTTTTTGTACTGGGGAGCCCAGAACTGGAGGCAGTACTCCAGATGAGGCCTTAGCAGGTCAGAGTAGAGGGGGAGGATCACCTCCCTCGACCTGCTGGCCATGCTCTTTTTAATGCACCCCAGGATGCCATTGGCCTTCTTGATCACCAGGGCACACTGCTGGCTCATGGCCAACCTGTTGTCCACCACGACACCCAGGTCCCTCTCTGCAGAGCTTCTGCAGAGCTTCTGGATGTGAATAAATAATTTACAAACTAGAAAAACAGACAAGAGGAATAAAAAACATTGTTAAAAAATAGTTTTGTGGTCCCCAGATATTTGTTTTAATAGCAGTCATTTACTTGCCATCTCAATCCTCCAAAATAGAGCAAATTTCAGACTCTACCCACTGAGAATAGCAAACTAAAGAGTTCTTTATTGCACACAAATTGTGAGAGAATTCCGAGGAAAAAAAAAGACAGCTGACTGCATAATAAGAAAAATCTTAACAAATGAGTATGCATTTTTACAATCCCCAGCCTATGCATCTATCCAAACTGGCTTTGTTCTTAACTTTTGAAATGCCTTTCTCCATACATGTTGTAGAGATTTACCAGTACTTTGTTGATCAGCATCACAAGTTGTCTAGCTATCCTAATCGATCCATTGTCTTTTTTAGCTCTTCAGGTCAGACAAGTCAGCATTTGTTTACTGGGCTGCTCAGAGATTGAGTATATGAACAGCAAATAATATTGTGTTCTGTATTTTGAGAGTCTGATTTCTTGTTGCGACCCAAAAGCACAGAAAAAGAGTATGTGAATGAAAAAAAAGAACAGGAACACCACTCTGTAGTTAGTTTAACTGGAAAATCCTTCGAGATAGCAGGAGACTGGTGGGTTGTAAGGAGGAAATATGGAAGAATTGGATGGGTGATGGGAAAACATAAGATTGAGTCCTTAACTTGGTGCAGAGGAGGAGGGGGGGGGGGTGAGGATTAATCTATGCGGGCCCATAAAAACATCTGGCAGCTATTTTCTATGTTGCTTCTGTGTGATTTTGTGACAAAACAGTTTATCAATTAATTCAGTAATTGTATTGAAGTTCAGTTCCTGCAGTCTTTACTTTCACTTTTTGTAAAGGGCACAAATAAGTAACCTTATTACATATATAACCTTGTACAATAAAGTAATCTTCACCATGGTTGGCACAGGAATAGATCCTGTGCTGTGTGACACAACTTTGTGTGATTTTTGCACTTGGGAAGAGGTGCATAACAGATATACTGCAGTGTATTTAAAGGAGAATGACCATGTGTAAGAAAACATTCAAGTAATATCTACATTTTCAAGATCTCCATTTCTTTAGTGGCTGTAAAATACCGTTCACTGTAAACACTCTCTTCCAGGTAAAGTTCTGTTGGGAAAGGTTTCTCAGGAAGTTTGAATCTCTGTAAAAACAGCGCCAACCAAGACAACTTCAGAAGACCACATGTCTGGTCAATGTGGGAGCTCAGCAAGCCACGGATTAGAATTCAAGTTGCAGCTTTAAAAATTCTATCACAGCATGGGGAATGCCCCTGCTCCTATATTACTGTATAGTTTTTCTTGTTCACATTCAAAGGATAGTAATAGGATAATTGAAAAAAAACACACATAAAACAACACATAGTAAATTTGTAGATGTGATTAAATGTTAGATCATGAAAAAAAAAAGCAATGTAGCTGAGGTTTCTAAGGACAATTCTGTACCAACAAATCAAAATGGCACAGCAGTGCCTGCATCCATATAATTAAAAACTGCAGAACTGGCAGGCCACCTTCATTGTTTAAACTGGATTTGGGCCCTAACTTGAACACACTCCTGAAGGCTGTGTGGCCTTCATTAGGGGTCAGTTTAGCATTTTGAAAACTTCAAATGATTTTGTTTTCTTGGTTGGGAATGTTGCTTACTCCTGTTTAATTCCCTAAAGGATAAAAATGTCACTTTACAAGAATACTGCTATTTATCAAGGGGAGATTCAGCAATCTTTCCCTATGAGGGACAGAACTGGAAACAAAACAGAATATGTGAGTTGAGATATTTTTTGTATAATCCATTCAATTTCTCACAAAACACTATTCTGTTCTATTCTGTTCAGAAAGCTACTAAGGAGTTTTCTTTTATGATTTCATCATATTTTGGGGAGAAAGCAGGGTATCTGTTTCTTTCTCCTCCCTGCAAAAAGCCTTGTGGGTGGAGTTCAGAGCTGCTATTTCCATCTTAGACTGTGTGTTAAAACTTCTTTCTTAAAGGAGAATCATTGATTTTTCCTTTTATTTAACAAAGGACTTAACAGTACGGTTTTCCCTACTGACACTATGAACAATTGAACATGTCCCTCTTCTAAAACCAGCTGCGATTCCTTCATTGACTCAAAGGAATTTTGATGATACTTGAGGGCATGATATGGATGCACAGTGGAAAAAGAACTCTACAGTCTGTTTGTCACTATTCCATAAGCCAAAGGAGAGAATAAATTATTAATTGTGAATCACTCAGCCTGCCATGGTAGGCATTTTCATAGTGCAACTACTTGAAATGAAGTAACTCCCCTCTCTTCTCCCAAAAGTGCCACCAGTTCTTAATGCATAGTGACACACAGTTAACATGATAGGCAAATGACCTAAATGCTGGATGTGAGAGCACATTTGCTAATACTCGTAAATATTTTATGGATATTCTTTCCCACAATCAAAGTGAAAAGACTTTCTGAAGTACTTTTTGTGTTTGAAAAAGGAAAAAAGAGAGAACATGCTCGCTGTAAAGCAGTTCGGTATTGAGGGTATTCCCTAGAATATAACACTATCTACCTGTAAGCAGATAAAGTGAAAATATCACGAGGCTGCTAACTATTTCACTCTGAAGTTGTTCCTCTGTCTTTCTCGGCAATAAAAATTCCAACTTAAAAGCCCTTGAATGATAAAAATCATGGGAAATATCTTGTTTCCATAAACACATTTGGTTTCATTTTCAGAATATAAACTATTTTGTGAGACCATATCAGAAGAGCTTAGGATCCCAGGCTTGGATGTCAGTACTTTTCTTGTATATATACACATTTCGAATACTGAAATGTTGTTGGTTTGCAATTTGATGTCTTCTTGCCTCTTCCTTTCCTGTCCCTGACCTTCTATGTCAAGTCTGCAGTCTTTTTTATTGCGGCACTTTAAATGTGAGTGATTGTGTTCTTGCATGCTAGGGCATAATAATTACAGAATCACAGAATCACAGAATTGTAGGGGTTGGAAGGGACCTCCAGAGATCATCGAGTCCAACCCCCCTGCCAAAGCAGGTTCCCTACAGTAGGTTGCACAGGCAGGCATCCAGGCAGGTCTTGAACATCTCCAGAGAAGGAGACTCCACCACCTCCCTGGGCAGCCTGTTCCAGTGCTCTGTCACCTCACTGTAAAGAAGTTCTTGCACACATTTGTGCGGAACTTCCTATGCTGCAGTTTCCAGCCGTTTTTCCTTGTCCTGTCTCCACTCACCACTGAAAACAGTCTGGCCTCGCCATTCTGCCCCCCACACCTTAGATATTTATAAACCTGGATCAGGTCCCCTCTCAGTCTCCTTTTCTCAAGGCTGAACAGACCCAGTTCACTCAGCCTTTCCTTTAATTATCCATTACATCTTGCAAACACTGTTTTTTCATAACTTGTAGCATAACTCCCCTCTCTCACCATTCCCTATCAAACAAGACCTAGGGAACCTTTCCAGTGATCTTAGCAGTTTGTGAAAACATACCTAGATTTTACAGGTCTGAACAGGTTAGTTCAGGACTATTACTCTAGCTGAATGTAAATGCCATCAATCAGCTTCACAGTTTTCATCCATTCTGAGTAATTCATCAAACAATCTTTCTTTCTTTTTTGTGGTCACATTTATTACCTTCTGAAAGTCTCATTAGTAAACTCACCTCGGTCTCTGAGATGAACAATTTTGTCACGGAGAAATGTCTTAATTTTTCCTGTTTCAGACCTTCTTTTTTCTTTCATTTTCACAGACAAACGTTTTCCTAAACAAGCATTTTCCAAGGTTTTTTAGAGTAGATTTATTTGGTAGAATTATACATGAAAGCAAACAGTGGACAATTCACTGTAAGGAAGATCATTCAAGAGTATACTGAATAATTCACCTGGGATTAGAGATCCTGCTTTCTCCACAGACTTCCCATGAAGCCTGAAGCAAATTGCTTAACACTTTTGTTAATCAGATATATGCAAAATGTGATTTCACTTCTATTTCTAGCTCATCTATACTGTGAGGATGCTAGGATGGTCACTGTGTTTATATGCATTCCATAATAATTATGTGTTCCCCACAGCTGGGTCTACCCTGATATTAATTACAATGATAAAGCTCACGTAGAAAAAGTGAGTTTAAAAATAAGTTATTCTGATGCTTGCTGTCCATATTCTGCTGCTGCTCTCTGGTGTATGGATTACAATTTCAAGCAAGTCCTGTTGTTTCAGATTATCAATTTGTGACTGAAATAACTATTATAGTGCTGTGACATCCTGACATCTTTCATTCTGCATTGTTGCTTTGGTGAAGTACCATAGATTCGCTTTGTGTAAGGTCTTCCAAGTTGGAAATTAATTAAATAATTTACTGAGGCTAGTCTTCCTCTCGATAGCCGCTAGCATTTAGTGTGTTGGAGCATCCATCTGACCATTTTGAATTAATTTGGCATGATATTGGGCTCCCAAATACTTCTTTAAATTCAAGTAATTTGTGAATTTTGCTTTTTCAAATTTTTGACAAATCGAAGGCAACTCCATTTATACACATAGAATTTTCCACAGCAGTTTCTTCCCTTTTCATTTTAGAAAAACAGTTCTTCCCTCCTGAATTATTTTTTTCTCTCTTTTGTTTTGCAAAAAGGCATGTCGTGTAGATGGTCAGTGAAATGCTTTTAAAGCATCTCAGGCAGAACAAAATGTTCTAACAAGCAGTTTCAGCTACTTATCTATCTGGAAGGCAATAAGCGTAGATAAACTAGCGCTTGCAAAATCTTTTTATTTTAAGGTTTCCCACTAGAAGGGCCAGTAAGCTTAGGAAAGCAACCTTTTATAAATATGTGAATTATTACATTGTTTCTTCTTGTTGTTTACTCTTAAATTCACATTTCTGAAATTTAAGTAGGGGATAATACTTTCCCTTTCAGCTGGGACTTGGCCAGCATTCTGGTTAGACTTCCCCTGCTCAGCACTCCCCAGGCAGTAAGCCCCTTGTTCAACTGTGTAGGCCTCCTGGCAGTTATGCCTAACTTTCTCTTTACTGAGATGCAATGCTCTTGATCTGGGAGGAGATGAACCTTGAGTACTGATCAGCTTTCTTGGGCCTCTCTTCCCTCCAGTGTTCTATCCCACAGAACTCTGCTAAGCAGATCACCGAAGAAGCCAGTCTGCTGTCCTGAAATCCAGGGTTGTAAGCAAGCTGTGCATCGTCCTTTTGCCCTAAGGGTACTGAACTCCACAATTTCATGGTCACTGCACCAAGACTGTCCTTGAGCTTGACATTCCCACCAGCACCTCCTTGTTGATGAGAAAGAGATCCAGCACAGCACCTTTCCTCAGCTTTTCTATCACCTGGAGAATGAAGTTATCATTACAGTGTATGGTACCTGGTTTAGCAGCAGGTTGGACTTGATGATCTCTTGCGTTTCCTTCCAATCTCTGTGATTCTGTGGTTCTGCAATTCCAATCTTGAGTGATCTTGGGCTTGTGACCAAAATCTTGAAAAAGTATTTCCCCACACATTTTCTTTTCCAGAACATGGATTCTCTTTCCATCAGCATATATATAGCTGCTGACTTGGTAAAAGATAAATTACTTGAATAACTCTTGTGATAAATGAAGATTTCTGAGAGAAGATCTACTGACCGTTCATTTCAGGGAGTATAGTATTCATCTATCCTAATGAACTGGCATGAAAGATACCCATTAATGCAGTACTGGACAGCCTTTCATTTTACAGATGTGTTGAAGGAATGAATATTCATACAAAATGTGCTTGTGTGTGTATATCACAACCCTTGCCCAGAATTTGCCCATTAGTGTCCTCCAGACAAAGGATTTCTCAACCCTTGCCCAGGACTTGCTTGGACTTATCCGTCTGTTTCCCCAGCAAGCTTTGAGACAATCATGTAAAAGAATAATCTCTTACGGTTGCTCAATGGATCAGTCATACCAACAATAAATGATTTACACTAAGATCCAACCAGATGCAAGTTTTGCTTTTGAGTAGAAGTATGCCCAATGAAAATTATCACATTAAACGTTCAAATGAATACATTTGTACATAGTTAAAAAGCTTAGTATCAGTTCCAATTAATATAACCCTCTGGGTTTTATAGTTTGCAATTACTGAGAAAAGATGTATTTCAGGATACTTAGAGTACATAGAGTACCTCAAATAGAAAGGTGGATTTGAAGGTTAGACTATTCTATGGATAAAGAATTGGCTGTATGGTTGCATTAGAGGGTTGTGATCAACACCTGAATGCTCAGATGGAGGCTGATCACAAGTGGTGTCCATCAGGCATCTGCCTTGGGACCAGTGGTCTTCAGCATCTTTACAGAGAGATAAAGTGAGAATAGGATCTCACTTTAGCAAGTTTCAGATGACAGCAAGTGGTACAGTAGATACAGTAGAAGGAACAGATGCCATCCAGAGGGACCTAGACAGACTTAAAAAGTGGACACACCTAATGACATTCAATGAGGCCAAATGCAAGGTGTTGAACTTGGGTCGAGGCAATCCCAGATATGTCTACAAACTGGGAGAACTCATTGAGAGTAACCCTGCAGAGAAGGTCTGGTGGTTCTGGTGGACAAAAATCTGGATATGAGTCAACAGTGTGCTCCTGCAGCCTGGAAGGCAGACAGTATAGTGGGCTGCATCAAAAGAGGGGTGGCCAGCAACATGAGAGAAATGATTGTCCCTCTCTACTCTGTTCTCTTGAGGCCCCATGTGTAGCACTGCATCCAGGCTTGGAACCTCCAGCAGAAGAAAGATGTGGAGCTGTTGGAGTGGGTCCCAAGAAGGTGCACACAGATTATCAGAGGTTTGGAGCACCCTCATACGAAGACCTACTGAGGAAGCTTGGCTTGCACAGTCTTGAGAAGAGCAGGCTCCAAGGTGTCATCCATTGCAGCTTTTCAGTATTTAAATGGAGCTTATAAACAAGGTGAAGGCCAACTTTTTACATGGTCTGATAGCGATAAATGAAGGGGAAATGTTTTTTAAACTAAAAGAAGGTAGTGAGGCACTGAAACAGGTTGCCCAGAGAAGCTGTGGATATTCCATTCCTGGAGACGTATAAAGAGGCTAGCTTGGATGGGAACCCTGGGCAGCCTAATCTAGTGCATGGCAAGCCTGCCCACAGCAGGAGGGTTGGAACTAGATGGTCTCCAAGATCCCTTCCAACCTAAGCCAGTCTATGATTCTATGATACTTACTTTACCTTATGTAATAGACTTAGTAAGGACGAGATATCCATATAAGGTCTAAGAGGTTGACATTCACTCTGCACTGCTACAGGGATAATCCCCAATACAAAATTCAAACAGGTCTGTACAACAAAGATGTTAGACAAAATAGTATATTGTCTGCAATCTACTCTACTGAAAAATATATTTTTTCTTTCCTTTGTTTGTCTTCCATGGATTATGGAGTCAATTCAGCAAACTTGTCTTTGATCAGTGTGTCCTAAAATAGAATGCCACAAACTCTTTCTTCACAGTACAAAAATTATGTCTTGTTGGAAGGGACACAGGAGAATTTCAAAGACAACAACAAGCTATTAGATAAGCTTCAGAGAATATTTGACAGTGTTTATTTGGCTAATGTACCTTTCCTTAAAACACTATGGGAGTTGAAGTCAAAGGCAAACTTTATGCCAACTTTGCCTTCTGAGTCAAGCTAAAGAATGTTACCAGTGGGATCCTGAAATTGAATTATGTGCTCTGAAAGATTAAAAATGGAAATCTGGCAATTCAAAATAATCAACATGCATCACACCCCAACTACGGCTGATCAATTTTGTTTAGTTTCTTTCTAATTTTTTTTTTGCACTGTATTCAGGATTCTTCTATAATTTATTAAAAAATGTATATCTCTATATGGGAGTTGCAAAGATATGCATAATCAAAGACAATTTGCTGCTCTAGGGGCGGTTTTTATAAGAAGCATAATGATTTTTTTTCTTTTTTTTTTTCCCATTTTACAATGTGAAAGTCCAGGGACATTATCTGCTGTTCTGGAAATAGTGCTTCAGTTTGTTCCTGGGTGATTATCATATAAGCTGTACTGTCTTATAACAGGATTTTTGCAAGTATCCTGATTTCTGAAAAACTCTTAACAATGTGAATTTGATTGGAAAAATGAAGATTGATTTCAATATCATGAGAAGAAATGCTCAGAAAATGAGGGGAAACACAACTATAAGCACTAAGATTAGAGACACTCTTGCATCAGTATTTACATCAAGCTGTTTTCTGTGATTTGTATTATTATGTGAAATGCTCCTCCACAAACTGAATTAGTTTTCATAAAAATTTTAGTTTAACTAAAAAGTTTACTCAAAAAGTCATTTTTTAAGATGTTTTCCTACCAAAGAAATTGCCGTTTGAGCTATTTTTTTTTCATAGACTAATAAGATCATAAAATCATTTGACTCAGAAAAGACACTTCAATATCATCAAACCCAACCATCAAATTAACTCTACCAAGTCTACCATTTAACCATGTCCCTTAGTGCATAGTCTGCACGTATCTTAAATATCTCCAGAGATGGCAACTTCAGCACTTCCCTGGGCAACCGTTCCAGTGACTAACTATTCTGTCCATGCAGAAATTCTTTCCAATACCCAATTAAAACCTCTCTTGGAGCAACTTGAGCTCATTTCTTCCAATCCTATCACTCGCTGTCTGAGAAAGGAGATGAATACTCGTCTTACTGCAGCATTATTTCAGACAGTTGTAGGGAGCAAAGAGGCCCTCTAGAATCTCCCTTAGGAGATATTTTTTACCAACATGCATAGATTCAGTGTTAGCTAGCTAAGGACAAATAAATGCAGTGTGAACTAGATTGTTCCACTCTAACTAAACAGAAGAAACTTGGCTATTTCTCAGATTTCAGGTGTTGCTACAGGGGTACTTCTACTCGGTATCTATCCATGGGCTAATGAAGGGTTTTACACCAGATAAAGCCTGGAATGGAATATCACAGTCAACTGACAGTTGCATGATTAGCTCTCACCTCTGCTTGGCAGAGTGTCAAAACTTCACATGTGCAATGGACTAGGAAGAGAAAAGTATTCAATAAACTAGCTGTGAAGATACTTTGCTAACTGTGAAGTTAAAGCAACTTCACAGAGAGTTGTTCTCTAGAGCCAACACAACGTGTTCTCTGTCTTCCCATGTATCTAAGCTCTGCACTCTTGCTTTCTCTTTGGCTGAGTGGAGAGTCAATACCGTTCCCCAGCTATGATGACAAACAATATCAATAGACAGAAGATGAGAAAGGAATTTATAATCAAATTACTTGCCAAAACTAGTACTCAGTATTCTAAGGGTGAGTTGGAGTGATGATTCCCTGAGTGAAATGCAACTCAAGCTATATTACTTTCAGTAGGATTTTATGTCTATTTGGTTTATTTTAAATCACTGTTATAAAAAAACAAGTAGAGGAATGGCTTTCTGCTTGTTTGTTTATCATAGCTAACGTATAACTTACAAAGCAGATTCTTACCATTCATTCTTACCAGATGTTGTGTTGTTGACATATTGTTCATAGAGTTTTTATTTTGTTTGTTTTTTCTGGTACAGTAACAAGATTTCTAACATGAAAGACTCTAACATATGTTAGTAGTTTAGAGTATTATTCTAGTAATTATTATTATTAGTATTATAGTTAGTATGTTAGAGTATTACTGGCACTGCTGATATATGATGTATTTTAACTCAGGCCTGCTTGAATTTGAAGCAAAGTATGACAAAAATTAGGAGGACAGGTGTGAACAGTAACTTTTCGGTGTATACCAATTTTCACTTTCAGTTGGCTACTGTTGGTAAAAAAGAATCCAAAAATATTTCATTTTTCAAAACACTGCATGTGGCTGTATTAGTAGACAAAGGAAGGGCAACTGATGTTTTCTACCTGGACTTGTGCAAGGCCTTTGACATGATCCCTCACCACTTCCTTATCTCTAAATTGGAAATATATACATTTGAAGACTGGACTATTAGGTAAAGATGTTGACTGGATAGATAAAGAATTGGTTGGAGGGTCATAGCTAGAGGGTTGTTGTCAACGGATCTATTACTACATGGAGGCCGGTCATGAACTGGGTCCCCTGGGAGTCTGTATTGAGACTGGTGCTGTTCAACATCTTTGTCAGTGACTTAGACAGTGGGATTGAGTGCATCCTCATCAAGGTTACTGATGACACCAAACTGAGTGGTGCAGTTCACACAATAGAAGGGAGGAATGCTATCCAGAGGCATCAGGACACACAAGAATCTAATGAGTTTTAACAAGGCTAAGTGCAGGGTGTTGAACTTGGGTCAAGGCAATCCCAGATGCATTACATGTCTAGAGAGTGAGAGATACATCCCGATCCCATGTCTGAAGACTGGAGAAGAACTCAATGAGAACAGCTGTACAGAGAAGAATTTGGGGATCCTGATGGACAAAAAGTTGGACATAGCCAGGAGTGTGCAGCTTGTTGTTGCAGCAGGTTCAGAGGAGGGACATGAGGATAATCAAAAGGTTAGAGCACCTATCCTATGACAAAAGGTTAAGGGAGCCAGGCTTGTTTGGTTTCTCCTTAAGTTGCACCAAGTAAGTTTAGGTTGGATATCGGGAAAAACTTCTTTACAGAAGGGTTGTTAAGCACTGGAAAAGGCTCCCTAGGGAGGTGGCACCATTTCTGGATGTGTTTAAAAACCGTTTGGAAGTGGTGCTCAGGAATATGATTTAGTGGAGAGTTGTTAGGGTAGGGTTGTTAGAGACTCAGGGTAATATGGTTAGATTGTGGTTGGACTCGATGATCTTTAAGGTCTTTTCCAACCTGATTGATCCTATTCTGTGAAAAGAGGGCTCCAGTAAGACCTCATTGTGACCTTCCAATAATTGAAGGGAGCTTAGAAGTAGGAGGAGGGCTAACTTTTTAAGCAGTCTGATAGTGATAGGACAAGGGGGAATGGCTTTAAACTAAAAGAGAATAGATTTATATTACACGTTAGGAAGAAATCTTTTACTCAGAGAATGGTGAGGTGCTCAAACAGGCTACTCTGAGAAGCTATGGATGTCCCATCTCTGGAGGCATTCAAGGCCAGGCTAGATATGATCTTGGGCAGCCTTATCTAGTTGTTAGAAACCTTGCTCATGGCAGGAGGGCTGGACGTGGATCATGTTCAAGGTCCCCTCCAACTGAAGTCATTCTGTAATCCTATGATTCTGTTATTATGAAGGAAGAGACTGAGACTTACTTACCCATTAAAATATTTTCCATAGTGACTGGTTGAATGTCTGCGTTACAGAAGCAGTCAGATCATTTACTCATGAATAGAATCTAGAGGAGTTTATGTTTGTGCTTTGGTTAGAGGAACAGCCAAAAGTGATTTTAACAAAACTGGGTGAGAAAAAGATGCCTACTTGCTTACCTTTCCCTTTTCCCCTTCTGTCCCTCACTTTAATGCTTGGCCTATAATGAGATGTCTCACTGAACATAAAACTTTTTCAAATAAGGGCATTTGTGGAAGCATGTCTCTGATGTTTGAGGAATCTTGATACAAAGCAGGAGGAAATCTTATCTAAGCATAGCAGAATCACTGAAGTGGTTGTGCCTTGGAAAATCTTTTCCATAGACAGGGCAATGGCAGGAAGGGAGCTGTTGCTGAATCCAAAAGAGTTTAGGGATCCTTAGTGAAAACCAATTCCGGTCTGAAAAAGGTGGTTACTGGGCTTGAGTTATAGCAAAATAAAACCTTATTTTAGGAAATAAGCAAGCAAACAAAAAAGTAAAGGAAAGAAAAGAACATAACATGAGGCAGCTGGGTAACTGGGATGAAGGATATGACAGCATTAAAAAACTTTACCAGGATTAGTTAGTTACTGGCCTTTACAGAGGAAAAGCACATTCATATTCATGTTTGTGTAGATAAAAGAGGCTTGTAAAAAGTTTAGAATGCGTTGACCGAGGGGAATTTTAATTACACTTACACTGCCAGAAATCTGAACTTCAGAATGGAAATGAATCCTAGGGAAACAAACAAGTCCGGAGAAAGTGAAACTGCTCAACCATGAGCACTTAAGCACAAATGATCATACTAAAGTACATTTCAAGGGAAAGCAGCTCAGAAAAAAAAGGCTGCATTTATAGTTTCAGATATTTGCAAGTGACAAATCATAGCTGATAGATATGTAGTCAAAACGTATGTTCTAGAGTCCAGAATTACATAAATTTCTCTTTTTCCCCTTTTCTTGATTTAATTTAAGAGAAAGATCCAGAAGAATTGGTTTTCAATTCTGTTTATCCTCTGCCTTTGGAAGACTGAATTTTTCTTCTTTGAATGTTGTTTCGAGATTGATGCTCTGAGCTATTTCAAGATGATATCTATCTGATATGGGATTCTGCTTTTGTTGTAATATCTACATCTAGGCAGTGATTCATTACGACATCTATTTTTCAGGTACCTGGTAACAATTCCACAGTATTGAATGTGTCCAACCCCAGGTAAAGAAACAGGAAGAGAGATGACACCAATAAAATAAAAGATCTAAAGACAGAAGAAAGACACAGCTGACCAGATACAGACCACCAGATAACTTATCACTTAACTTGAAAAAGGAAAGTTAAAAGTTATGAGGTTACAGGGATCCATTATTTATGTACCAGTGCTTTCTTTTTGCAAAATTCAATTATTCTTCTAGATCTCCTAATCGTTGGAATAAATATGCCTATTTTTCTTGTGATTTTCTCTCAGACATCTAAAGATACTTCTTCAGAAGTAATGTAATGGCAAAATTATGCTGAAATACACTGCACATTCACTGTCAAGAAATAGAATTGTGTTTATTGCCTTTATTATTAAAGGTAACCTCTAATCCTAACTTAAATAAGACTTATAATTTCAAAAAGTCTTTCAAAATTCAGAGATAGGGCTCTATCTCCTACGCTGTTTAAAACATTTTAGACAAAGCTTTTTCCTGGACATGGCTCTGTAGTTCTGAAAATCATTGCACGGGGACTGATCACACCGGGCCTTTGCAATCTCATTTGCAAGATATATTTGTAATGCAGTATAAGTATGCCACCAGATTTTTGCTTCCATAAATTCGCTTTTATGTTAAGTGGCTTTTTCAGAAGCAAGTAGGTCTTTCATGTTCAGAGCCACGCTAATTCCACAGCTTTTACTTTTAAGCCTTCTTTCAAACGTGGTATCAAAATTAGGTATTTAAAATTCTGGAGAGTAGGATACCTCATATTGTGACAAAGAAGAATTAGTAAGAATTTTCTTCACAGAATGAAGAGCAAGTTCACTTCCTGAGCAGATAGGAAAGCATGCCACGGAGAAAAACACTATTTTTAAGAACACCTCAATTCTTTATAAATGTGTAAGTCATTTCCCAATGTTCACTGTGTCCATCCTTTCATTATTCCCTTTAATCAACTTCAAACTTAGGAGAAGCCTCTTCACTGTTAAAATCAATTGAAATTTTATCAGGAGAACTAATCTTGCCTTCAGGCTTTCATTTTATTTCTTTCTCTCTTTTTGGCTGCTTTATATTTTTTCTCAAATTAGCCAGTGCCGGTACAATGTCAGTCCAGTCATTCAGAAGTATTCTTATGCAGCTTGGTGTTGTAGTTTTTTAGAATTTAGAAAATATGAACATAAAGATGCTGCTGCTGCAGAAGTAAGCCAAAAAAAAAAAAGTATTTGTTTTAACACATGTGAAAATGTGTTCAACAGCAATGGTGTTTTAATTTCTACTGCATGTCTAAACCAAGGATTTTAAGATACTTCTATTTCTGTACTTCTGATAAACAAAAGGGATTAATGACTACTGGTCTGAGACATGGAAGTGTATTTTCATAATAAGGCCCTACCAAGTATGAATTAATCTTGAATTTCAGCATCAGAACATAAGCAATATATAGAAAATATTGTATTTACTTATTAAAAGAGCAGTTATTTGGAAAGACATGCACACATGCAAAAGTAAAAGGTATAGGTGAAATAGTACAGAGCTAATGGCTGTGAGTCCCAGAGGCTAGGTTGAGCTTGGGTATGATAAATTCAGATACCTAATAGACCCAGCTAAACCTGCTGGTGTAGAAGTTAGACTTGGATGAGGTATAATATAAGGAATGGATCTGGCTATTCTAATTATTGACCAACCAGAATAAACACCTGAATCCTGAGAAAGTTGACCACAAGAATGTATTTTAACATTTTTATTATAATTCCCAGAATTATTCTTCCTTTAACCCCAATGAGGTCATTAAGAAGTGACCTCATTTTTCTCTGCAGCTGCCTGAGGAGGGGAAGCACAGTGAGAGGTGTGCTCTGCTCCCTTGCCACCAGGGACAAGACACATAGGAATGTCACAAAGCTGCAGCGAGGAAGGCTTGGACTGGTCATTAGGAAAAATTTATCTACTGTGAGAGTGGTCAAAGAGTGGAACATGCTTGGGTTGAGGTGGTTGATACCTTACGGCTGCTTGTGTTCAAGAGATATTTGGAAAATGCCCTCAGTAATAAGCTTTAATTTCTGGTTCCCCTGTAGAGGTCACTAGATGATGTTTGAAGGCCCCTTCCAGCTGTTTTGTTCAGTTCAGTTCAGTTCTGTTCTATTCTATTCTGTTCTACAAAATGTGATTTACACAGAACAATAGGCCAGGATAGGAGCTGCCTAAACCATTCAACAGAAAGCACTAAGAACAAGGACTGTCTCCTTGTATATATTCTAGGTATCTAACAAAGCATTACTAAATATTCAGGAATTTGAATCTGTTTGAATATGTTGAGGATAAGCATACAAGATCTTTCAAAGTATAACCTCTAATAATTATAATTCAGTATTTTTGTAGACCTAACCCACACGTAGAAAATGGAAGAAACTTTAGAGAGTCTTGATCCAAAAGGGCCAATGACACAAGGAATCATTGTCAGTGCTGAGTAGTGGTCACATCTACCTCCAACCCTGCACATTGCCTCAGATCATCACAGGAGAGTGCAATGTCTGGGGAAATAAGGAGAGTCAGTGCATCTTGAGAATACAAGCAGAGGTTTGTATGTAAAGATATCAAATACATGGAGAGAGAATGCATTTATTTGAAGCAGGATTGCTATGAATGTAAATGGCATAAATTTGCATAGCTTGTAACTCAATTTTATAGAGCTGTAAGCTGGGAAAAATGTAACAGAAAAGTTAATGGAATCATTTAATAAAGGACAATGAGCAGGCATCATAATTCTAAGCAGGATTCGGCATTAGAGAAATGTATGCAGTACCTCACTTAGTACAGGAAGTATTCCTTAAGACTGTGGGGCATTTAACATAATGCTTTTATGAATAAAATGTTCCGTATACATCCTAACAAGTCACCAGCAAGTTTATTTTAACCTTCACTGCAAGATAGTATTGAAAACTGTGGGAGGATTTCCATGAATTGTGAAAGCCTAAAGCAGATACTTCTTTTAGATGCATCAGGATGTTAGGTGTCCATTGCCTTACGTAAGCGGTGGGAAAAGCTCATATGTGATTTCCACCTATCCATGATGAAGAGGTCCCTTGTAGTTCTTTCAGATACAGAGGAGGTCTTTGTAGCTCTTGTGCAGATTTGAATTTTGCCTTCCTTGAAGTGAAAAGGGAGATCTAAAGTCAGTCATAGAGAAACCAAATCTGTATGTTTTCTAGCAGATACTTTACTGGCAGCTTTGAAAGCTGATGATGGAAGCATAACCCTTTTATAACAACCTTTTATGGTCTCAGAATACCTGTGGTATGTGGATGGAGAGCTTGGTTACAAGAAGAACAAAGCCATACAAATTGCTGCTGATACTTTCCCCACAGATATCCAAAGAGAAGCTTTTAAGACCAGAATCTGATCTCAAGCCAAGGCAATTTCCCGCGTTTTCCCACGGTCAATAACACTTGTCCAGAAGAGGGATTGTACATGGGACCATTTCAACTGTGCAGAGCCCCTGCCTGTTGCTTCATAAAGCCTTGGAGGAGACCATTAAAATTTTTTTATAGTAAGATATTCCCTCAGTAGGCAATTTCATTACCTGGGGACCTCATTCAACATTTTTATTCATTCTTCAAAAGACAAGAACTCCCACTGACTTCAACCAGGCTCCTATCTGACTTAAAAAGGAGCTTGGACTTTTGAGTACACTCCAAAAATAATAACTGCATACTTCAAAAATTGTGGAAATGATTGTTACAAAAATTCACGGCATGTGCAGTTTCTGCTCTCCCTGAAATGTTATATGTACATGCACACTCATGGATGTAAAAAAACACACTGAAGAATAATATCTTCAGTAATTTTCTGTAGTCATTGACCAAGTGCTGGAAACTCTTTTCATAACTTTAAGTATGTTTTTGGGATCAAACATCTACCTTGAGAGGATTCTATATAAAGCATTTTACTGTTGTTAAATATCAGAAATTCACACAGGTGGGTAGTTCTCTAAAGCTGATGTGAGAGAACAGTTATTTGTCATGATAATTTAAAAATCTGTTAATACTGGACAGTCCATGTATGTAAATTTCTACTCATGTATGATGCCTCACTGATTTCAGAGAACATCAGAAAATAGGTTTGGAATGTTGTCAGACTAATCTACTTTTAAAAATTATGTATTTATTACCACTCTGTTTATTCTAGGCAAATTGCACCAGTTCATGTTTTAATGACATTCTTTAGCCCTCAAGTATTTATTATAAAAGAAATTTAAGAGCTTAAATAGTAACTGATACAATATATAATAAGTTCATTCTAATAAGGTTAATGTTATGGTGTGAATCTTAACTTGTGGATTACCTGAATTATACCTTCAATTTTTCATTGTTCTACCAGTCTGTCTACTATGTGTCTTGTGTCTTTTGAATACGTATCAAATGAGCATAGTTGTGAAATGAAAGAAGTCTTTGTGCATTTTCTGTGTGTGTATGTATATATACATATATATATATATGCCCAATTTTTTTTTTTAATCTCAAATGCTTCTCTCTTCACTTCTTTTTGTAATGTTCATATATTACTCTTTGCCATTAGCATTTGAAGATATTTCAGCATTAACTATAAAAAAAAATCATTGGTCACTTACTTCAGAATGCACACTAAGAAATAATCAATTGTAGCATCACTTTATTGATGATGTTTTAAAATCTTCTAGAAAAACTCTACCTTGTTTTGTATTCATAATGATTGGATTGATTTATGCTAAGAATATTTTCTCGTGTTCCACAAAAGCTACATTTTCATGGCTAGCATCTTGCTATCCTTCATTTGCAGTAGCAATAAAAACAGGATAGTTCTGCTCATGAAAATACTAAATCCATTAGCACAATTCAATTATTCAGATAAGTACAACTGAGCCTTTAATAAGAGTCTATAATGACGTCAAATACCACCCACAAAACAGTAATATTCTGTCTTGTATTCTCACCTCCAACAAATTGAAGTCTTGTTTATGATAATTAACAAAGATAAGTACTGAACACAACAACTGCTTAAGTACGAAGCAAAAATGATTTTAGATTAAGAAAGTCAATAAATCCAACTTCTGAAACAGGGAAATGTAGTAAAATATTTTATTCTTCTTGAATCATTTTCTGTATAACTACTGTTTATCCTACAGCAAAAAATTCGCAGAGGCAAGACAGACCCTGATTAGTTTCAGCTCTAGAGGATGAATACTAATGGATTCTAAAAGACAGAATTAAAATAATCAATAGTCAAAGCTCATGTATGCAGGATGGTTACAAATGCTTTAATAGAAGAACAGTGTTATTGTATTTATAAACCTACAGGTATCTTTGAGAAGATGAACACGTGTGAGATGAAAAAAAGAAGTAAAACTTTAATTTTTGAAATATTTTTCAAAATCCTTAATATGAAAGAGGCTTGCTAAATGATTTATAGAAAACCTAATTAGTAAATTTAGCTTCTATATTTTGGATTTACTCTTTCTGAAGTCACTGATACATATCTCGTACAACAGAATATCAAAAACATTCCAAAGACTAAAGAAATTTCTATGAGATATTGAAGTAGCAATTTCATCTGTCAGTACAATAACTGTGCAATTTCATTTCATTTACATTAAATAGAAAGCAACAAATGTAGTATTTTAAGAGAAAAAAAGCCTTAATTTCTCCTCTTTCAGAAAAGCCCATATGTTCGCAATTTATGAAGGACAGAGTTCCTACAATAGACCAGAATTGTGCACTGTTGTCATGATATTCTCCTTTATTTACCAACAAATTGACAGCAAGTAGCATCGTTCTGAAATTGTGAACTCATGCAGAGAAACGTGGCCATAGATAGCTCTTACTGATCACGAAATCAGTCTTCTGCTTCTACTGCAGTGTGTGCAGTCCCAGTGGAAAAGAGTGAAACTGTTATTTGTCACAATAAACGAAAGCACCTAGTATTGCTTGGTAGAGATTTAGGACTGAGTTACATATAAAGGGTTATATTCCTCATGAGAAATAAACTCAATATTTTGCCTTTCCCATTCCCTTTTTTTTTTTTTGCTTCATGGGAGAAATAAATTTTATATATATTCTCATGTGTACATCTGCTTGGGGGTGAGATAAAGAGAAAGAGAAAAGGGCTAAAAAAGGTCAAAATTAGTTGGAATAAAGATACTTGTCAGAAGTAGTGAGTTCTGGGAAAAATTTGAAGTACATAAGTTGTCAACAGGATTTTTTTCAACCTTCATTTGGATGCATCATTTAAGGCATTAGTTACCAGCAACAGAATGAGACAGTAGGAAGAACATAATGACAGAACATGATTAAAGTAGCAAATCACAGTCAAGCATCATTAGCACAGGCAGGTCACTGGTTTAAGAAAATATTAAATTTCCAAGATGTCTAGAGAAGCAGACATATTATTGACAAATATTATTTTTTTCATTAGTTGTTCCCATATTGTAATACCATAATGTCTTCCCTTAGTAAATTTATATGCTTCACAGTAAATTGACTTTGAAAAATGAAATATATAATGGAAAAAATAATAACCTCAGAAAATTTGATCTGGATTTTCCCTCTGGTTACAGGAGAGGTTTTACTAGCACGCATTAAACGGTTGTAAAGAAAATTGAGCAGTTTAAGCATGTGAATACATGCATCTCTTAAAGAGTGTGAACTCAATGGTTTGGAAACGTAAATGCAGTTGGAGCTGTGAGGGGAAATCTGGGCTGGGGACTCAACGTTCTCTGATCCCTCAGGCAGAGACCATTAAATGCACCATTCTGAATTTGGGCAGCGTCTGGCAAGATGTTGTTTTAGGGGGAAGGTAGCTGGAAGTGAGATCGGGGATGGCCCTACGTCCCTTGTCTTCATGGCCTATTTAATACTGGTGGTCTTAGGTGTTAGCATCTCATAATCCTAAACACTGCTAGCTTTGGGGTAGCTAATGCACTGTGATTGGAAAGGAAAAATACTTTCAAATGCTCCAGAACCCTTTTCCTGACAGTATATGGCTTTCTGCAGCATACTCCCCCATGACTCAGGAGAATAGCAGAGATACCCATTTCTGGAGGCCACCTCTGTGAACAGCGGGACTGGGAAGAAAATGAAGTGCTTGCCACTCTGGTACAGAAGGTTGGAGGGGAAAAGATGGACTCTGCAGCAATTACAGCAATTACAGCTTTCAGAATGCAGAAGGAGGATTTTAAGGGAGTGTGTGTACTTTTAAAAGCCAGATTGGAAAAGATTAACAGGCTAAGAATGGCAATGAGCTGTGCCACAGACCAGCTTTTGCTTTTATTTCCCTGTTAGCTACTGCAGGTGTTTTGTTATGCCTTCATTTTCATATCTTGACTTTAATATCATTTATCTTTTTTTTTTGTTTTTCCTAATTTAGTTTTTTTATTAGTCCCAGGAAATGCGTTAGCTGTTCAATATTTCCTCCTTGCTTCAGGAAGATAGTTTTCAATATTTTTTGCAAAGATTAAAACATTCAGTCGAAGTACGTGCCTTCCTTGTATTTATTATGGAGCTGTATTTATCTTGCCTCTATATTGTTGGCAGATTTTTTTCCTAGAAATTATATATCTTCCATCTGGGAAATCTTAAATTCTAGTACAATAAATGCACTAACAGCAACCATAGAGCATGTTCAAGACAGACAGATACCAAGTGAGGGAAAGAAGGAACAAGCAAGGTATTGTATTATCTTACAGAGACATGCTGGGGTTATTAACAGCTTCTGAATTCCACTGAAAGCTCATTATGTCCTGTTAGTTATGGGGCAACTCTCTATATGCTCCCCCATAAGCCACGTAGTCAAGCTTCTATTCTTCCACGCACTGGGGAAATGTGCAAAAGTATTGCAATTTACGAATTCAGGAGTCTCTCTGAGGAGCTGAACCTGTGTCAAATGCGAAAGGAAAGGGTTTTGTGAAATAATTTCATCCTTATAATGAAATTGCTGACATGAAATCTCCCACTTGCTGAATTATTTAGAGGAGGAAAAAGTAATAAGTAAATTTCTCTCTCAGAATCTGCTTTTGCCTTTCTTAAAACAATTGCTTCAGTAGCTTCTGCTCACATTTATTTCTCTGAAGGCTTTTTACATCTATAAATTCTAGATGGACTTTCATCAAGTGCAGGCTTTAACAGTTTCTTTTCAAATAAATCCTACAGTAGGAAACAGTGAAGACAGCCAGCACGTCCATGTCACTATGCAGCATCCAGTGGCTGCAACCAAAGAATCTTCTGGAGCACCATGACCTGCTGGGAGATCTGTATTCAGGAGTGGGTGTTTCAGCTGCAGATCTCTCCCTTCTGAGCTCTCATAGGCTGAATGGGCCTTGCTTAAGGTCTTTGAGATGCAATTCCAGGTACTGACTAGAGGGGGTTAAAATAATCAAAGCAGAGTTCATGCTTTTAAATGGTTATTTTCCGGATGCTTCTTTTGCTTAGTCAGATTTGATGGGATTGCTGTATGCATGCTGAATTTTTTGTGGTGAGCACACAGGCACAGCCTGCACAAGTCTTCTCTTCTGTGCCCCTCCACGTTTGGGAGCTGAACTCACTGCATATGTGCATGCTGAAATTCAACTGATTTCCAGAAACACCTATTACTGCAGCAGTCCATCAGCACTTAACATAATATGAAGGGTAGAAATTGCTTTACATTTTGTTAATAAATATTGATTTGGCATTTGAATTTTGTTTGTGCTCAGACATCAGTTTTTATGACTCATTCTGTTCATTGCAATTTTCCTTTACACTGTTGTGCTAGCATATTTCATTTGTGAGCTATTGCAGAAAAATCTTTTCTAATACCATTTTCCATCTCCTGTGCAACATTAAACCTTCAGTCTCCCAAAAAACTCAGCTTTTTTTCAGGTCAACCCTTAATTATTCATCTGAGCCCTCTTCTGTTTGTTGTTCTGTCTCTGTAAGGTGTGATTGCACTACTAACTCATATGGTGTCATTTCCTTTCCCTGGTGATTATCAGCAGGATTTTTAATGGAACTACAACAAATAATGACCACTGAACACTTATGGAAATATAGTGGATGCACTATACTTGTAACTGTATAGATACAGTGAATTACATGGATCTGAGTGTTCACGGAATTTGGAAGTGAACTCTTAGCAGAATTCTGGCAGCCATGGAGATTTTGTTTGCTATGGCTTAGAGTATTCAAAACAAAATAATAGTCTGTCATGAGAGACTGTAAAACAGCAATGAAAAAGTAGTGGTCACTTCTGATGTTAGATATCATAGTTTTTTCAATTATAATGTAAAAATAGTTCTTAATATGCGCTTCTTATGACATAATCCTTTGCATATTTTCATGGAATTAAACTTAATTTATAGGGATGCTCAGAAAAGCAAAGTAAACGATATTCCATTAGACTGGCTAGAACTTGCTCTATGAAAAAACAGACTGCACACTTTCATTTGCTCAAATTACTCAACTTTGAATAATTTGAGAGAATGAGGTTGTCTCTTTTGGTCCTTAGGTGATTTTTTATGTCTATCACCTTATCATTTTTTTTCAACACGTAGCAAGCCAACAGATTATAAGTTTAAGGATATTTGCTTTAACTAAACTTTCACAAGATTCTATATAGGCATAATACTGACAGAATAATAAGCAGTAACATCCACTTTATCAGACTATCTTCCTCTTGAGGGTATGCTTATTTTTTTTTTTCCACCATAAGTGATAAAAGCCATTCCTTGTGATCACAGTGTGGAATGATCTTGTAGAAACGCTGCAAAAACTGTATCAGGTGGGCTTCATCTTTCAATGGTAGTGGAGGCTTATACAACAACTTTTATTTCTGAGACAGATATAAGGACACTGTTTAACAATGTTGGAGGTCATAATCAAACTTTCTGTTCTGTAGGATATTTGTGAAGCCATGCTGTGACTTTTGTTTTTGTGCAGATGAGGAGCTCCTGGCTTAAAATAGCTGACAAGTTGCTGCTTTAATTGCAATATTAGAGCTGATACCACAGAGAATGAAGCATGTGCACAGATTTAAGTGCAAGCATGACTATGTTGGCTTCCAAAGGAGTATTAACAGGATTAGATACACATTTATTCTGTGCAATGAAAAGGGCAAGGGAGTTTTAATCCCCTATTCAAGCATTTTCCCATACCTGTTTCTCTAGATAAAGCTAGTATTGATGAGAGGAAAAAAAAGCATAGTGGATTCTTAAATTGTAGGCTCTCTTTTTTAATGAAGGAAGGAATAGGATACAAAGCAGCACTCTGAAGAAGCAGCCACACTAGAGTAAAAGGTTCACAATGGCATAAAAGTAGATTGAAAATTGTTTCAGTACAAAGCAGAAGGGATGACATTAAAAGGAAGTTAGACAGAGATTATGAAAAGGGGGCTTGCTTTGCCATTAGCAAAGACTGCAAATGAGCCGTTCTTAAGCTCATATGCAAATAAGAAGTTCTAGATGGAATTAGGATCAAAATCATCTTATCTTTGTTTTAAAACATGATTGTTCTGCAATAACCTTTTATTTTCAGATAGAAATTTATAAGATCAGAGGAGGAATTTACAATGGACTTAATTTGCTGACCAACATTGACCTACCCAGTCCTACTTTGTTTTGCAGCCTCTTTTAAATTTGTATTTTTCCCTTCTGATTTAAACAGTTATTTTTCCCTCACCAAATATTCCTTCTTTTTTTTCTGCAGAAGTAAATGGAATAAACTGAGTGCATGTGCTTAATTCTCATATCTTAATGAGAGGCATGTAATAAACCCCAAAATTCCTTAATATGCTCATAAATCTAAAAGGCTTTTGTAGAAATCCAATGCCAAGCAGCATTTCTTCTTCATTTTTATCCTCAGTTTCTACTGACAAATTATGATTTATGGAAACCGAGTCAAAACTTAAACAGTTTTTCTCTTACTTTTTTACATATCATTTTATGAACATGGGAGAGTATTTATGAAGATCTCTTTACATCATTGTGCAGCCTCTCATCCCCACTAGATTACATTGCAGTCCTTGGGGGTGGTAAAGGTGGTTCAACTAAATCAATCTATGCTTTGCAATTTATTGTCTTTTTTACATCTAAGTGATATGTCAGGGAGATCCAATACAGCAGCTACCTCAGAGAGGACCACTCCTTGGTTTAATTAACTGATGCCACATGAGGTCGTATTAACTAAATTTCCGAATTAAACATCTGTTTGCTTTGTCTCAGCACACAAAGAGGCTGATGATTACTAGACTGTAGCTGAAATCCAGCCAGAAACAAATTCCTTCACTTTCCTTTTTTGCACTTGAATGAGATGTTTTTCAGATTCTTGTAAGCATTTTGTTGTTCAGGAAATTGACATTTCCAGATGCACATCTGTAACTATCTAAAATGTCTACCCTTTTTCTGAAGTAGGAGCCTAAAATTCATTTGCAAGGACTGAAAAGAAACATGCTCTTTTAGAATGAGATTCATCTCAGACTAAAGCAAGTAAGATGAAACATGCTCTAAAAATACCTAAACACATATTTCTCACTGCTAATTATAAATAGAACTTGGGGCAACTAGATCAGAGGTAGAAATTTACGCTTAGATATTTAAAGCCAGGACAGTCTAAACCATACGTAACATGTACCTGGGAAGTTTGTTACACAGTTTGCCCTAATACTTCCCAGTTCCATCAGAAACTTCTGACATTTGCAGATGTGGCTTCCATCTGGATGTGCGCTCTTATTTCCAAGAATATTGGAAATAAAAATGTTTTTTTTCTTGCCACTAAATGACATCAGGCCTCTTATTCAAAGGACAGAATATTTCCTCTGGCCCTGGGCCTTCTCTGAACACTGTGCGCTTCAGTCTTCTCAGATTTTTAGTTATTTCTTACAGCTCAGAAGCTTGTACTCAGAAATGTCTCTCCTATGGAGAACTAACGTCTGATAAACTGAGGAAATCACAATTTATGCACCCACTGTGGTCCACCGGGGTTTTCAAGATATCATGTTCCCTTACCGGGATGTTCTGGAGTGCCACCTATCTGTTTAAAACTGTTTTCTATTTGAGGCTGCATCATGGCTAGATGCCACACCATCGATATGGAGTTTGTTAGTGGATTGTATCAGATTTCACTTTTCACAATGATTTCCTGTTCAGCACTCTGGTTTGTATTTTGCATATGACCACAGGGAAAGTCTTTTCAAACTTTGTACAAACCAATGACATCCCATTTCTTTTTGCCCAATGCTTTAGTTACTTGGACTTTACACAGCTAAATGGGGCATCCATAAACTGTGATGGAATGCTTCTGATGAAAGGCTTTGACACCTCTGTTGAAAAGCACTGCTGACTTTGCTGCTGTGTCATCACTCCCAAGAAGCTTGTAGTTAAAATCTACTGTGTGTTCCCAGATTTCAATCTTACCTGCTTTTCTTTGACTTTAGTACAACAGTAGTACTTTTGAAACCATCTTTTGTAACACTGCTGACAGAAATTACACAGGTTTGTGGGACACAAGTGAAGAGGAAATCCTTTTTGCTGAGATCCTCACAAGTCAAAGAATGTAAGAACAGTATTTTATTAAGGACTCAAGTCTTTCTGGCAAACATCCCATTTAATCGGATCTTTAAAATATACGGCTGAAAGGATCATACAGTCTTTGATTAATATTACTCAAAACTTTTTAAATGAGAATTGTAAAATGTTTGGGAATTTTTTTTCATTTATTAGGAAAAGACCCCACATTGTAAACCATCATTACAGTCATTGCTGGCTGACACTTGTAGTGCTACACTAGGCAGATTCCCTAAACTTAAGGAAGCAAGACACCAGCATACTCTCTTGTCTTGAATGGTGATCCTTCTGGTGCTGTACTGTAGTAGTGCAGTATGTGTCTTTGTTCTTCTTACATATATTATTTGCAGAGAGGACACATGGACAGAAGGCTTGTTATTTAATAATTTACTATAATTACCGAGGAAATTCAGCAATCCTAAATGGAGGAATGTTGCACATAATATTTTCTTGTATTTTACATAGGAAACGCACACACCATCAATAGGGAGTTTGTTAGTGGATTGTATCAGATTTCGCTTTTCACAATGATATAACAGTTCTCTTAAACATCATATAAAAACTACTGTGCTGAGTTGGCTGCTTACTTGCTGACTTCTGACGTACTATCACTTCAAAAACCAAATATAGTACATCCATAGCTTTACTATTCATTATTGCCCAAACTGTTAGTCTTTGAGAATCAGGAGCTTTTAAAAAGCTTTGAGATTTTTTTCAGTATTAATGCATCACATCAGGTGGCACAACTGCTTGCATCAAATTTAGATTTATATATTTATATTATAGCTTGGCAGTTAGTCTATGCTGCAGAACATTACTCAGTGATTCTCTGGTGCTTCATTGCTAATCTTCTGTGCAACACATACAATACATGCTACAACAACTGAAGAGGCAGCTTAGTAAGCTTTTTTTTATTCTAATCTAATACTTTGCCTTTAGTTACTTCACTTTTCTTTATATTGACTTTTAAGCTTAGACTTTCATGTCTTAACAAGATTTTTGGTAATAATTCTGACTTTCAGAGGTTCTGCTATTTTTAATGCAAGTAAGAAAAGTAATGGGTGTTCTTCTAATTCGAAAATATATTATACTATTATTGAATAAATTCTAACAATGCCTTTCCAGAACACTGATGCAGGGGTCATTTAGATGACTAATGTTGTCTCTCAGAAATGCTAAGGGATTCATGGACTCCATTAGATTCCAGAAAGTGTCTGTAGCAAAGATACCTCAGCTGATTAGGAAAAATGCATCATTTCCTCAGGCAAAAAGAGACAGGGATGTAAGTGAGGAATAAGAGGGAAGAATTTTACAATGATGGAGAAAACGGACAAAAAGTAGAGATTCAGATATATCTGCATTGTCAGCTCAACACAAAGGAGGATCACAAACCTTCAAATGACAGGTCCTATCGACCAAAACAACAGCATAATCTCATTAATAGGAATGGCATAGGAAGATGCAAGGCTGCCCAGGGGCTTCTAACTGCTCTAGTGCTATTCTTTCACCCTTTATTTAACGCCACCATTAGAAAGTCTAATGGACTGTTTATATCACACTATTAGACATATGGCAAGATCTTTAGTAATTGGAGTGTGATATATAGAGATGAGGTATCGTTTGCCTGGTGCTAACTGCAATGAAGCCAATGCTGAATACTCTTTCATAGAGTGTTATGGATACAACAGCATGGGAGATGGAGCTACCAGAGATAGATGTGAGGGTGGGAACCAGCTTTTTTGAGGCCCTCAAAGCAGAAACATTAGCTGCTTGTTCTATTTGCATGATTTTTTTAACATGGTACAGTGATTTATTTAATAATATTAGCTTGTGGCTATGCTTAGATCATATTTCTTCAGAAAACTGTCTGGAAGATGATGCCAGACAGCAGTGCTATTAAATATATATTACAAATGTTCCAACAGATTAAGTAATTAACTGTAATTCATTTCTATAGGAGAGGCCATTTGATATTGCTGTTTTTCTTATGGAAGATTAGGTTTGATGATGTTGTATTACGATATTCCTTCTAAGCCACTAAGAGATATTACTGTCTACAGAAAAAGCATACTTAAATGTAGATTTCTTTTCACATGTTTCAAATGTATTTCTGTAGTGGTAAAGACATTAACAGTGCTAAATTTGCATTTGTTTCTTCTAGAAAATTTGAAGGCCAAAGGTAAATCAATAAAACCCCTGCAGGGTATTTTGTTCGTTTGTTTTTTTGCTTTTAAAAAAGAAAGCATTCTTCCCTCTCCAAAAGCCCCTTTTTTACCAAGCTAACCTTTGTGTCTAACTAGAGTACGAGCACATTGTAAGTTTTAACTGGACATTTATTTTTGCTGTAGCACTGCAATTCTAGCCAACAAAATAAGGTCATATAAACACTACAAATAGCCATGATTATAAACTCCTATATATTTTTCAGTCTGTTGTAGCGTATTGAAAAAATGTTGTCTATGTAGAAGAACAGAGCCCTGTAAGGACTTGGTCATGTTCTTGAGACTCATTTTTGCTGAAGTGGAGCTGCAGGACTGTGTCTCGGCAGGGGAAGACCTTGGGCAAAAATATCCATATTCATCTGGGAAAAACTAAGGTGACTGCCAGTACCAAAGGCTGGTGAGTCACAAGACCATACCCTGACAGAGGAGCAGGCTAAAATTTTTCTTCCTAAACAAGTCCATGACATTTCCTACCTGTGGAGAAATAGAAAAAAAAAAACAGATTTCTGAACATTCTTCAAATTATCCTTAACAGGACAAGGCAGTATGTGTGCAGAACAATATTTTGCCTTTGGATGCCATCAGCGAGGGCCACAATCTGGAGAACTCAATTCTGCTTTCAGAGCACTTTAATATCAGTGTCTGCCATAAGTTTTCAACTGATAGACATTCAAGTCATGAATAATTTAAAAATTGGTCTGCCTACAAATTCCTGAAGTACAGCATCTGTAGGGATTTTACCTAGGAATAAAGGGCAGCAAAGCAATGAAAATGATTCTCCTGAAAGTGAAAAATAGACTCTTCTAGTAATCAATGGCCAGAAGCGATCAATACGAAATTTAAAGAAGAAAAATCAATAACACTCAAAATACATGATTCTCCTTTTGAATAGGTTATCCTACTATAATGTTTTCTCATTTTGTGGCTTGGAAAATTCCAATCTATCTCCATACAAATTCTTTTTCATCAGTGGGGTCTAATTGTCTTCTCCAGACATATAATTAGGAGACATTGTTGATGCAGATTATGGAACAGGGATAAGAAAAATCACCTCCATCTCAATTTCTACCACAAATAACAAAGGAGCCTGTTCAGTTTCTTTTAGTAAAAGACATACTCCATAATAATAATTATCCCGGCTCTTCATGAAATTGTGGTATAAATGTTCTGTTTCTCAGTTCTTTTTTACTCAAATGTCACAGTGATATCAAAATGCAAATTACTTGCCCTTGATTTTGAAAATGTTATATTAAAATTAAAAAACTGTTGAATTGCTGTATGGTAAAATAAGACTGATATATTTGTCAAGCTTTGTTGAAAAAAAACAGGATTATATTGGCGTAGTTAAACTGGGGAGTTAGAGAAAGATGTTGTAATGCTAAATTGCTGGGCAATAACATGCAATAAAAAGATATATGCCTCATAAAGAAGAAAACTGGTCTTTACTAGACAGGAAAAGAGGAAAACTGAAAATGGAAACCAAATTAACAAGATTTTTGTTAAACTCTTTTATTCTTCAAATATGTAATTGAGTTTTGAACTTTCATATTTAAGAAAGCTTAAATGAACATTATTGTTTCTCAAGAATTTGATCAACCATTTCATGCCCCAGTACCCCTTTTTTGTATTCCTTTGTAAATGTTGCAGATCATCAATGACAGCTGGCTATAATCATGTAAAAAAATATACCAGGACTGAGGATGGACAGTAGATATACAGCACACTATCTGCACTGAGGAAGCAATTTGTGTCAACATTTTATTCTTGCAGAATATGTGAGTTATGCACATAAGTTGTTAGCACTTGATGGCTGATGCTTGTAAATCTGCATAGTATCTCATGCCATTGAATTTGTCTATGTGACCATCTTTAAAGGCTTTCTCCTCTTCTTGTATTATTCTGAATCTTGGCTAGGATGTATGAAGGCTGTCATTGAATATGTTTAGTTGGGAGTTTCAGTGAGAACTTACAGCCACATTTGCAACACCATCCAAGGGTACTGAGCAAATAGAGATTTTCTGAGCTTTCTTTTGGTTTAGTTCATGAACACAGCAAAAATTTCATTGTTAGTCTAATTAACATGAACTGATGCTAATTGGATATCTCAAAAAATAATTTCAATTGTGGTATATACCCTTTCCATATAGACAAGAACGTATGCATTTTCACCTCTATAAATGTTTTACTTTACAACATTTACTGTTCTCGATAACTGAAGGGGCAGAGGATAGGCACAGCTCATTACTACAAGAATCATGAAAAGTGAATTGGGGTAACCACTACCAGAGAGTGATACGACCAATCCATCTCAAGTTTAACATAAAATCCAAACCTCTTAACTAAACTCTCATAGGGCAATTTATTTTGATCAGCATGCTTGTCTTCCCAGTGAAACATCTGGCAAAGCATATGTTGTATTGAGGAAAAAAAAAACCAACAACTTCTCAGCCTTCTGGATAGAAAGTTCTCAGAAATATAGTGCTTGTCAGGGTAAAGTGGGTCAATTTTTCATAAAACGTAGAGTTTTCATAAGGAACTTCCAAGAGAGATTTAGAAATTCATTTCCAATATCTGAAGTGAAGCAAGTAACTGGAAAGATTCACTGACATTTTGAAAAGAACGGATTTATTCAGAAAAAAGTATCATGTGATAAACAGAAAAAGAATTGACCTAAGCATTTTGATATACACTGTGCAGTATCTATCAGTACAGTAGTACTGAACTGTGAGAAGCATTTGAAGGATTTGTATTTGATCAATCTGAAAAGCTGTCTCCAAAGCCCATCACTGTTCTCAAATACCTGCTAAACCACTCTTACTATAAACATTAATCTACCTGATGATTCATTATTATTTTTATCCTGCCCATTTCTCTTCTGCCATTTAACCATGTTAGATCTCAATTCTCAACTGTAGAATGCAGTTATTAATAATAGAATTTTTCTTTCCTTTGCCTTTATTCTCTCTGATCTTTTAAGGTTGCAGTTCTCAAAGAGTCTGGCTTTTCTTGTGTGATCAGCATTTTGGATCGCTGGTTGTCATTTTCGGTATTTCCTGAAGTGTGTGATAACTGTGAATAAGTGGGCAATTGTACATCTGCCAAAGAAAGGCAACCTACCAGTGTGTATTGTGATGCTGTCTCACTGACCAAATGCTTCACAAATCTCACATTTGCCCAATGCATGACTGAAAATGGAAATATTTGTGTCTGTCCTTCAGAATTTACAACCATTATAATTCTATTCTCCGTTTCCTCTCGAAAAAAGAGAGATTAAATTTTCAGGCCTCTGAAATTTTTGCTGTGTAGTACTCCCATGATGAAAGTGATGAGATGTTTTGGGGGATACGGTGTTCGTGATCCAGGATCTAAGGTTTCAACTTGTCTCTTCTGTCGGAAGTTGGGATTTTGTGCACCTCCACCTGCTGTTGCCAGAATTCCCAAGATGCTTTGGAGATAGTCCTGGAACAATTAGAATTATAGATAGTAGTTGATTGAATGGAACGATATACACTTGATCTTAATGACAGCACCTAGTCAGACTATAGCAGGAACCTGTCTGACATCACCTTTCCATGCTGGTCACTGAAGATGTCCTCCCAGCATTTCTGTGTAGCAGATACACAGTACAAGATATTGGGATGGAGACACAGCTTCTGCTGTCTTCTCTGTACTGCTACTTTATATGTCTTCCTCTCTGGGGCCACAGTCTTCTTCAGCCATGACTCAGTAAATAATGACAAATACACAAGAGATAACAAACTCAGTAATTACATGGATTTGCTAATGTTCTTCATGTAATTAGTATGCTATATTGTCTCCAAAACTGCATCTTACTAGATATACTACTGCCTTTGTCATCTTAAAATAAGACACCTGCAGTGGACTTTGAACAGAATCAACTATTGATGCATCCAGAAAAGAGCCATATTACACTACTAAGAGAAAAAAGACAATCCCAGAGACACTTGATTGCAAGCTATTGTAACTAAGTAAAAGTAAATTGAAGAGCATGTTTTTGTAGGTACTGAATATTTATAACGGTTTTATTGTAATAGTGTATTCACTTTAAAACATATAAACCTATCATTAATGATTAAAGTAGTAATCCCTGTTTGCATTAAAAAGAAGTATTTTTTTCATTATGGACAGTCACATTAATTTTACTTTTTCCAATAAATGTTTGAAAATGTGAATCAAGGATAATAAATGGGATGTCATTTGCCTATGTCCACAGAGAATGCCCCAGGCAGCTCAGTAAAGCATCAGCTACAATGCACACATTTCAAAGAAATACAGGAGGGGTGACTGTGTGTCAATAGAGAGTGCAGCAGGCCTTGCTCTCCCACACACCCAATGCAATTCACCTGCTCAAGCTTCTGTGGACTCTCTGGGGCCGTCTCAACTTCTGTGGGATGAAATGTGACAGCTGCTCAGAAAAGGAGATGGATAGCTTGCTGCCACATCTGTTGACAAAACAGTCCCGCGGGCCTGTTCTTTGTCAGAATATCAGAGAGGGTTATGGTCTAGAGTTAAAGGAACAGATAAACACTTTTATCTCAGAATGTCATGGGGCAGCATTTGGCAACTTTCTCTGAGCTGAAAGTTGTTCTGCATTCAAAGGCAGAGGACAGTTAAGAAAAGGAACATGTACATACAGATTTTCTACCATTAATCAGGAGAACTGAGAAGTACAAAAAAGAAAGCTATTTAATAAAATGCCAGAGCTGACTAAGAAGGTACTTAACCAAGACAGCATGGAAAGATTATGCTAATCCACATAAATAATAAATATGTTCATTTATATATTTGCCTAGAGTATAAATTCTTGTCTGATCAGGGACTGTGAGATTTAATCACTGAATCATAGAATTGCTCAGGTTGGAAAAGACCTTAAAGATCATCGAGTCCAACTGCAACCTAACCATACTACCCTAACTCTAACAACTCCCTGGTAAATCATGTCCCTGAGCACCACATCCAAATGGTTTTTAAACACATCCAAGGATGGTGACTCAACCATCTCCCTGGAGAGCTCATTCCAGCGCTTAACAACCCTTTCTGTAAAGAAGTTTTTCCTGATATACAACCTAAACTAACCCTGGAGCAACTTGAGACCATTTCCCCTTGTCCTGTCACTTGCCACCAGTGAGAAGAGACCAACCTCGCTCTTGCTGTAAGCACCTTTCAGATATTGGAAGAGAGCAATAAGTTCTCCCCTCAGCCTCCTTTTCCCCAAACTAAACATCCTCAGTTCCTTCAGTCACTGATCCAGGCTGGAAACCCAGGCTGAGAAATCACTAGAAGAAGAAAAAGTTTATGAAACGAATTATCCTCCCTCATCTCTACATTGTTACAGATAATTTGTTTTTAGTTTTAATTATAATTTATTTACAATGTTTTTGCTTCAAGAACAGACTATTTTAAATCAGTGTATTCAAAAATAGATTTGTTATGTAATATGTATCCTTCAATAAGTGAGTCATCGTGACATTTCAAAGTATCACGTACTCTAGGATTTAGAAGAAACAAAGGCAAATGGAAGCTTGCATCCTATAGATGATGCAAGTATAGAATTATTTAAGATGTAGAATTGAACAAAATAGATTTTTTGTTCTTTATTTTACCCCAAATATCTGAGTAATTTGTGCTATGATTTTATGAGTGGAGTTGGATAGGATAAGTAGTAGCCCAAAGATGATGCCAACTCTTGCCAGGGCAGATGGGCTTGATATCAGAAAAGCAATACATATTTGCAATGAGTGGAGTAGAACAGAGCAGATTTTCTAGCAAAGAACAATTTGATCAGCAGCTTTCATGACACTGACAACCTTAGACTGCATTGCAGGTTAGGTGCGTATCCAAACTGGGCATCTTAACATGGGATTCTCTAGACTGAAGTACATGTAGGTGGAAAATGGAATTTTGAATCATCAAATAAAAACTGACCTGACAGTGGAGCCTGAGGTGGAGGCTCTTCTCTCTTTGCTTTCTCTGCAAGATGTTTCTCAGGTTGCTGACTGGTAAATGAGGAAGAATGCTTAGAAGGGTTTAAATTGAGTATTTTATATTTACAGATAATAACTTCAGTGAAGATCTGAATCATGTTTGTGTTTATTCTAGGATAGATTCCTCACAGGAACTGAATCTGACTGTTTCTGCCATTGGCACCCAGACATTGCATTAAACTTATAGCATCCTGATGACATTGTGCAGAATGCACCAGCCTCTGTATGGCAGAATTACATGTAGTGCTTGAGATGCAAGGGAAAAATGAGATTTGTCAGGAGAAGTAACACAGCTCATTTAACCAGAAAACTGAATGGTTTCAGCTAATTAATACACGTGCTCCTTTGTGTCACCTGTCTTTTAATATACTGGCAGGGTATTTCTATTAACATTTCCTTAAATGACATAGGGCAGGCAGGATGGGGAGCTGTGAAAAAGAGCCTGTGAAAAGTATGGGAATACCAAAGAGACTGACTGATTTTGTATGCAATAAACTGTGCTGCTCTGGCTTGTAAAAAAAAAAAAGGCAGCTTGACTCAGGACATGGGCAAGGAAGAAAACAGAATGGTCTGAGAAGTCTGCAATAAATTCAAGGAGTTAAAAGAAGAAGAAAGATGTACAAAGATTGGTTCATTAACCAAATGAACCAAAGATTGGTTCATTAATATTTGTAAGTAATACTTTGCATTTTTATACATTATTCATATATATTTTTTACACATTATATCTATATTATCTCACAGAAGGTGTCAAAAAGTTGGTTTTAAAAGCTCTGCTTAGATACAGTCAGTGTATAATTCAGTTCACATTTATGGTATGTATGGCTGGTGTTTTCATTTTATTTTTCTTTTTAATATGCTTTTAGCATCGAGTCTCCCAAGGTTTACACACTCCCCCCCCCCCAAAAAAAAAAAAGCCATCAAAATGGGCTTTTACTTTTCTTCAGTATCTGGTTACTTCCGTCTCTGAAGTAAACAAGATCAAAAGAAGACAAATGGATTTCTCTCTTGTAAGTCTTCTGCATTTATTAGGTCTCGTGATTTTCCTCTGCATAAGACTTTTCCTTACTCAGTCAATGCACTGTTGGTGCTGTAACAGCTTTTCCCAAACTCCCAAAATCAGTCTTTGTCCTGAGAAGGTCTGTGCAATTTAAAATACAATTTTCAAATGCACATCTAATATACATCTAAATTATGTTTCTAAAAGAAAAATGTCACACTTCCGCAATAGGGAAGAAGCAACATCTAGTCTTATTTTAGGATTGGAAATGAATACAGATCTTTCCTTTTCATACTCAACATACTGAACAGTTACTTACCAAGTGCTTGTTATTGCACTTTCACCTAAACAAAGGCTCTTTAGGTCTTGCTGAGTCCCTAGTTACCTTTGAATTCTCCAGCAGGATTCCTAGTCTTAGCATCTTGAATGGAAAGAAGGGAGGGAGAAAAAACATGGTATGTCAATTATAAACTTTCACTTTATGCAGTCTATGTAAATTAATAATACGCTAATACTAAATTTTACATTTTACATAGTTGCAGTTCTTTTGTAATTTCTCAAAAAATATGGTTTATAGTTGCCACAAAAAGTTGAGAAAAGTTCTCTGCATTAAATACATTTATCAAGGGAGAGGTGCAGAAGGGAAAAGTAGTTGCCTTTATGAAAGTACTGTTCAATTGAAAGTACAGCTCAATTAATTGCAAAAAATTGAGAACTCAAAATTTTGCAGTTAACTTATAGCTTTAATTCAGTTGCAACACGAAGTAACTCATGTTAAATAAGCAAGAACATGTGAAAGGCCAGAAGGTGGGCACTTCCTCACTTCCACTGAGCAATGGAAAGAGCCCCTTATTCATAGGGGCTCATGAAATGGAGCATGTAGGAAGTGACCACAGTGACACATCGAGATGTTTCTTCCTGCACTGGATTCTAAGGCCTCATGAATTTAATTCATGAGCAAAAAAAAGGGGAAAGAATTAAGCTTTATGATTAGTGCAGATTAAATTTTTTTTTTACTAGAAGGAATCTTCTCTCTTTAGAATGCATTATTTCATGCGCTTGAGAAGACAAAACAACTTTATGATGTGAATCTTCAGTTTTCTTGTTTATTATTTTGAAATGTGATAATAAATTTTAAACAGGACATTCAAGTGGGTCTCCTCTGCTTCTCTGTGATGGCAGTCTTAAATATTGATGGCTAGGCTGCACTTTGATATTTAACAGCAGAGAACTTGTTCTTGGAATCCTAAACTAGTAATCTGTGCTTTTGGCTAGTCAGATTTTCCTAGTAATTCAATGGCAAGGAATTTCTCTGAAGAATTTGAATGCTAATCAAGCTTTTGCTCTTTTACTTTCTCTTCAAGGCTGTTGCAGGTATCCTGGTGGCATCTATTCTATTCAATTAGTTTCTTATAGGGGGATAATTGCAGATTCTAGATGGAAAATCTCATGACATTGTTTTTGTCACTTTTTCTGTTTTCTCAGTGCAAAATTCTTGAAGGAAAAGTTATGTCACAACTCTTCTGATTTATTTTGAGATCCATGAGTTAACTTGTAATGTAAGTGTTGTAGCAATGTCATAAAAGCAAGGGAACATTAGTTGTTAACTTGCTAGGTGATTAAGATGTAGTAAGTCAGCTTTATATTAGATCTACGAGGACGTCTGCATAGCAATTTGACTTCTCTTTGCAGTTAACTGCTGTTCTTCGTACTATGGACCTCAATCCAGTTTTAACTACAGATTCACTGAAACTTTGCAAGATGCTGCTTGGCTCCCTGCCCAATTCAATAGTGCAATAAGAGTAATATTACTGCTATCTTGCACACTACAAGCTTTCCTGTCACTGAAGGCCATTTAAAAATGTCACTAAGTTGTATTCAGGCCCTCGCATAAGTATTTGTTGTTAACTTGCCCACAGAAGACCAGTAAAATGAAACACCTGTTCCAGAGTTTATATAGTTTGAGCAAAGTGTATTTACTGGGAAATTGCATCAAAGCAAACATTCATCAGCAAGCTTGAATGGGCATAAATCTTAAGAAGTAGAAAAGCCCAACTCATTTCTAAATATCATCTTCCTGTTGTTACTAGAAAACTCTGGTGTTAGCTCTTTTTGATAAATGCTGTGCCTTCAAGAGCTGAACTGCAAAGCTGCATGTCAAATCCTTGTGGACATTCGTAAGCAATGAAGCCTGAATAGTAATAGGCAAATCTATTGAAATTTCATGTTTTTTGTCTTCTTTCCACAAGTGATTCATTACTTCATAAGCAAGCATTAAGAAGAGTCTTCTGAAAACTCTGAAGCTTTTTCACTTGTGTATGAACTAGGCAGATCTGGACTGCCTACCACAAACTGAGCCATTGTGTATTAAGCAAAGTCTATATAGCAAAATTACATAGGATTTTTGAAAATCCACAATATTTAGGTTCTTCCTCCAGATGCAGCATATCTGTGCCTTCAGACGTCAGCAGTTATTATTTAAAATACTATGTTTGCTTTGGCTTGAAGTATCTAAACTTTCTTCCACAGTTGAAAAGCCAAAGGAATTTGGTTTTGTACTTTGCAGGATAGGAGATGCTTTGTTTACCATTTTACTTCAAATAAGAGGGTATATATGTAGATTCATCTGTCCATCAACTCAAGGTTTAGTTCTACTGATATTTTCTGTGCTTTTTTCTGATAGGGTCTTTGGATCCAAAAAGGTGAATAGGATTTTGGCATGCATTATGCAAAATGATTTTTCTCTTAGAAATGTTTTTCTTTCATTCATTTTGCTGTTCCCTGCTATGTAGTGTGTGACATAAGCAAGGGGTTTTAAGATGGAATTCTGTTTAAAAACTTCTAACGGGTAACTTGTTTGATGCTACAACGTACCATGCCCTGAAGTAAGAGAAAAAATCACCCTTTTGAATTTAGTTTTGACAAAAAAAAAAAATTATGAAGGTAAGCTCTGATGGTTTCCATAGCTACCATCTACTGTACTGTATCAGCATTTACCGTGACTGGCATTTTAAATGGCTCAGGGTGGTGAGTCTTCAGTCCACAAAATCTCACCTGTGACATATTGTGTGTCACATTCCAGAAGCTGTTTCAGCTGCTGACTGTGACATTGAGATTTGCTACTATAATATACTGAATAAATTAAATTCCAAACAAATATGGATTGCAGTGCAGTCAGCTGAACCCTGAAGTTAGAAGATGCCACAGAAAAGAATGTGTTTCCTTTTAATGATTATGATGTGTACTCAGAGAAAGGTGCTAAAGCAGGTTTCATGCAAAGTCAAGTGTTCATGTTTTCTTATGTGCTACAATACAGATTCTCTTATCGCAATGGTGAATTGACCCCTGGTGATCTTTTCCCAAGAAGTTCTCTCAACATAAATACATTCTGAAGACTGTTGCTGGTATCCAGTTATTGCATGTTTTGTCATCACACACACACTCCCTCTGCTCTTTTGCTGAGTGATTTCTTCATTTCTTTGAGTCTGAATTAACAGAACCTTCGAACTTTAGTCATTATTTTTCCATTGGCAAATGTTTTGAAATGAAAAAGGGCAAATGCAGTTTTTACTGAGGTTTTTGGTCCCGTGGTGAAGGCTGCAGTACAGTCTGATGAATAGTCAGCAGGCAACCCTATCCCCAGCTAAATGCTGGATGAACTGTTTTGCATCAAACCAGCACAGTGGTCAGAAGAAGCAAGACGAATTTAGGTTAGTATTTATACATACATTTAAAATTGCATCCATTAACAGTTACAAAAAAATATTTCTTTTTCTTCCAGTCCTGTTATCTGTCCAGGTTTGTGGAGGTCTCTATTGTACCTCTGGAATTTTGCTGTGCTTACACAGGCAGAAAAATGATGTTCTTAATGTTCACTTATTCAAAGTATCTGGTCATTATGAATTCACTGGAGCTTCATTACAGCAAGACCAAGGGTAATAAGTTTGCACGGTGTTCACAGACATTGGAGGAAAGTGCTAGAAAGCTATGTGGTATTGAGTGAGCCTCAGTAAAAAAATGATTTGGACAAAATGTTGCAGTAATGAACTCTGTATCACGCAAATCAGATGTTAATGTTAACAAGAGGGTGTTTTAATACTAATATCTGTAGTAAGTCATCTAATTTCTTTTTCAGTAGCAAAGATCTTTTCCATCATGAAAATTTCACATTTACATTGCTTTGACCTTTTAATGTCAATTAATTTCTCCCCTTTATCTCTTATTAAGTGGTTTGTAGTACTTCCAGTTTGTTAAAAAATGGGGGGCAATATCTTCTCAAAAGCTGTGAAAAAGATTTTAGCAGTGATTGTTTGGACATTTTTAGAAGACGCTCCTCCCAAGCCTTTAATATCCCCATACTATTTAGATTTCTGTGAGCTTATTCTCAAGCAGAATAAAGAACACCTTTAAGTATTTCACTCTTCTCTGCCACACACTGAACTCCTTCTCCCCCAAAGTGCATTCAGAATGTGCAGTATCCAACTTACTCCACATGAAAGATGAATGAGAATAAAATAAACCTACCCAGATGGGCAAATGATAAAATAAATAGATATGTTAATAACACTTTAAGGAACTGTAACTCAGATTGCTTATAAAAAGAGATCTCTGCAAGTTGGTAAAATGGGAGAAAAGAGTAGAGATGCAGTTTGATCAGCGCTGGCTCCTGCGGACCCCAAGCAGAGGTTACATCATGTTCTGCTTCTTTTGCCCACACATTGATATTTGAACTTCTACTCAGTCTCTCTCACAGCTGCTGGAAGATGCAGTACCTGTCTGTCTTCTGAGACGCAGACTGTGTAGTATGCTACAGTATTTGGAGCAAAAAGGGAACAAAAATTTTAATTCCCTTGTCAAGGAAAATCACCTGTGTGAGGTTCACCCATTTTTCCCATTGAAGTCATATAGAGAAAATAAATAAAACAAACTCATCTTCCTCAGAAAGATCTGACACAGCTAAGCTTATTGAGAGACAGCAACTTGAGGTTCTGTTAAAAATTGCAAGGATCACTTTAGGGCTACAACTTGTTAGGTGTAATGACTGAGTGAAGCTTGCCTAGAGCCTACAAATCTGCAGCAGAGGCTTTTTGGTCTTAATTACCATACCATCTAAGCAGTTGCAATTGATCCAGGCCAGTGCTTGTGACAGGCAGCCAGATGCTTTCACACTGTACCCTGAGAGGCTGAATGCTAAGTGGTGAGAATCATCACTCCATAGTGTATTTGATAGCAGCATCCCCCCTGAATTCTTACAGATTTGAACTGGAATTAATCAGTAAACAGGGATGTGGAGAGCAGCTCATTTAATTGCTTTGATCAAGACAGAATGTATTTACTCACAGGGACAGATGCAAATGCAGACACAGTATTGGAGGTGGGAAACTCTTATGGCAAACACACCAGCAGTCTGTAACCCTGACAGTTATACAGCTATCTCTGGCAGAAACTTGTAGCAGTGAGAGCTAAGGGACATCTAGACATGCCTGCCAAACTGGATTTCCCAAACTCCACAAGTGGTTGTGGATCCTGTCAAATCGGCTGGTGAGAAAATGTACATGCACTGCTCTGTTACCCTTTTTCAATTGGTTGAGCTACTAAGTGATCTCATATAGTGCTATTCCTCTATCCTATATGCAGTGGTGCCTAGACAGACACTTCAGAGACAAAGCTGTCATTCTTGGGTCAAAAGTCTTGAATGAAAAATTGGCGGATCTTCATATTTTTCTACAGGTAGAAAATGCTACCTAAATACCATTCAGAGAATTTTCATCTTCAACTCGGAAAACAGGTGTCTAAAAATGCTAGGAAACTTACTGCCAGTTGTAGAAAATATGACAACTTTTCTCATTTACATCCAGCTCAAGGGAAAAAAAGAATGTAAAGTTTTCAGTGATTCAGTGGAGACACAGGTCCTAGTGGAAGTCTTTCAATCCTGTGCGTTCTCTTCAGATGTTTCCCAACACCTTTTCTTATAGCGTTTGTCTAAATCAGATCTCAGACTTTTAAAAATCAGTCAGGGTTAAACAGATACAGGGATAAACAGATTTTAATTTCCATGAATCACGTCCGATTCTTTGTGTTAGCCAGGTGCTAATAAGCAAAACAAATGTGCACACAGATGTATGTATAATATATGCACGAGTGTCTGTAGCTACACAAATATCTGTAACCTTTATATGTAAAAGAACATCTTTTAGGGGAAGAAAAAGTTTGAATATCTCTGTTATTCGTTACATGCTGACCTCGTAGAAAGCTGAAGATATTGCAGATAACAGCAGGCTCCCCGTTGAATTCTGTGGTTGTCAGATCAGGTTGTGAGCATTGACTCAGACAGGACATTTGTCCAATACATTTCAGGAAAAAATGGATAAAAAATGCTATGCAAAGCAAAAGAGGCGATTGCTATTTTGGTAGTGTTATCAAAGAAGAATGTTAGGTTAATGCATTTGACTAGGTTTTATCATGTCTAATGGTAATAATATACTTTCAATAGACTTAATGGCCTGGCTATTATCATGTCAGAGCTGTGTTAGGAGAAAATGCTACCTTCAGTGCTAACAGCAATTTAGTTAGAAGAGCTTCATAAAAGACCATTATAGAGTATGCTATAGAATTTGCTATAACATTGTTATTTATAAAGGCATAATGAAAAAAACTTTAGCACTGTGTTAACAGCCATCGTCCTAATTCCTAGTCTCTAACGTAATAACACTGCATATTAGAGTGAGTGGGAGAAGATTAGCTTTGGAATGAGGAAGAATGAGAATTTATTTTCTATGGAGAAGAAGAAAAATAGTAGGAAGATTGAAGGGAGATTTTCTAGAAATTTCTGGGAAGTTATTTACAAAGTCCTGACATGCTGAGTACTTTTATTTTTATTTTAAAAAAATCTGTTTGTGTATATTTATTTTGTGTTTCAATCAGAGAAATGCATTAACTACAACATACACAGTACGATTATGTTGAAGACAGGGAGTTTCACTTAAAAGCCAGACTGCACACTCACATGATGCCAGTACCAAAAAAAGCTTGCATGGGTTAACATTGTGCAAACTACTGGCTGGCTTGCAGACAAAAGTTATACTTTTTACAAGCATGGCATTCTGCATTACTGCCCAGAGGCAATAGTGGGGAAGTTGTGAGTGAGGGTTCTTTAATAGAGAGGACCTGACCTAGGGCCAGATGTGACCTCCTTGATAATTAAGAGAACAGCAAAACAGCACGAATCAGCATCTCCTATCACATGGATAGAGAATGTGTCACGCTGGATAGTGCTAATAGGAGATGCTGTCCACATAGCTCTTCAGTGCATTTGTTTCTGTTCACAGAGGCACCTTCTCCTTGTTACATTTACTTCCCTTGGGTCACTGTGGGATCTGTCACACAGAACCCTGTTAGGCATCAGGTGTTTGATTAAATCAATTATTTCAATTTCTAAGGTTACTGCTTAACATTTTCTGCTAGCATTGAGCATTTATAAGTAGGATTGCAAGAGCTTAATAATCTAACATACATTTAAATGATTGATTTTTATATGAAATAAAATCAACAGGAGTTTATTTAAATGTATAGCTTTTATTCACTTCTATTTGACACTTTAAAAATTCATATTTAAACTGGGCTACTCTCACTTCTTCACCTTCTGCTCCACACCTAGAGAGGAGGTGGTATGACATGACTTTATATTTTCTCATTTTGGCTTCATATCATCTGACAACCCTCCTAATCTGTAAGGCTCAATGGCATTGTCTTTCTATAAATACATATTCCCTGACAATCTGTTGGGAAAGGACTCAGGTGCTCTATCTCCTCCAATTATATTGCTTGATGCAGTATATCTTTGCACTGCCTGCAACAGCAGAGGTATCTGCAGTGCCCACCATCCTCCAGAGGTTTGACATCCTGAGGATGGTATCTTCAGGCTGCATACAAACGCGATACATAGGAACAAAGCTAAAACTCAGCTGGTTCAGATTCTGACCTGAGTGGTAGTGGCTGTGTCACAGGCTGGGTAGACCCACTGTCAAAATTCCTTGGAAAGCATGGCATTAAAAACTCTGAGTTGTAGGAGATGAAGCTCTGAATTAGATAGCTGTGGACAAGTTACCTGCTGTCTTACCTTTAGGTTCCAGACCTATAACTGCTTTACTTAATTTTATGCAAAAATATTTTTTATTTTAGCAAGGTTTGTTCTTTTTTTTTTTTTCTTTTTCTTTTTTTTCCATATAAACAATTTTTGGTATTTATGCATAGTAGAAAAATATCCCTTGTGGTTGACATTCTATAAGTCCCAGTAAAGTCAGTAGTGTTAGTATACGCATAAAATCTTGTAAATGTGTACATATATATGCCCAAGGAGGTTTTGGATGCCCCATCCCTGGAGGCATTCAAGGCGAGGCTGGATGTGGCTCTGGGCATCCTGGTCTGGTGGTTGACAACACTGTACATAGCAGGGGAGTAGAAACTAGATGACATTTGAGGTCCTTTTCAACCCAGGCCATTCTGTGATTCTACGTATATTGTTCATATTGTATACTGTTCAAATTAGACACATATTGTTCAAGTATATATTGGTGCTGCAAGCAAGTTGAGGAGGGCAGAGCCCAATTTGGATCCTTTCTTGCATTATATGCTAGGTGGATATTGGGGTGTTTTGTAGCTTTGGTAGCTTTGGACTGGCTGTGCAAGTACCAGAAGATGTATCAACGGAATTATAGAAACATCATAGGATCACCAAGGTTGGAAAATACCTCCAAGATCATCCATTCCAACCACCAATATTTCCTCACTAAACCATGTCCCTCAGTACAACATCTAAATGTTTCTTGGACTCCTCTGTGAACAGTGACTCCATTACCTGCCTGGGTAGACCTTCCAGCACCTGACCACTCTCTAGGAGAAATATTTCTTAATGTCCAAGCCAAATCTCCCCTGGTACAACATGAGGTCATTCCCTCTAGCACTATCACTAGTTACATGGGAGAAGAGGTCTACTCCTACCTTGCCACCACCTCATTTCAGGGAGTTGTAGGAAGCAATAAGGACACCCCAGAACTTCCTTGTTGTCCTTCTCTGGACATACTCCAAGGTCTTGATATCTTTCTTGTAGTGAAGGTCCCAAAACTAAACATGGTAATCAAGGTGTAGCCTCACCAGTGCTGAGTACAGAGGGGTAATCAATTCTTTGCTTCTGCAGGCAACAGTATTTCTGATACAAGCCAGTATCCAGGTGAGCCTACCAGGACTGTTGTCCCCATTCCCGATGAGGTGGAGCAGTCAGCAGTGACTCAGTTCAGTTTAGATCTTAACATTCATCTTCCTGAGTAAGGGTAGAGGACATTTCCTCTCTAGCCTATGCTAACACTTTCTGTAAGATAGCATTCTCTGTAAATACACAGTACATTTATTTATATATGCACATATATACTGGTTTTGTGTTGTTGCTTTTTAAACTATATAAAAAGGTAGAAATTATCCCGATATATCTTTCAGTATGATTTTAATGACTTTCATTTAAACCCATGGTGTTATGTGTTTCAAATGTAAATTATCTTGAAATAATAAGAGAATTGAGGTGAATGAGAAAATATATATTTTAATTACTCTATGTGAACATGTTAAACCTCCTACACTTGCATTTAGCACAGAAAATAAGCTATCTGCCTTCAACATAAAGCAATCTGTCCTACTAAAGTGATAGAAATATTCCCAAAGGTAACGTACCACTCAGGAAAAAGAAAACAGCATTAGACATTTAAGGCTTCAATGGTTAAAACGTTTACTTCATAAATATTAAAGCCAAGCCAAAGCTTCTAACTCTCCCACTCCTGTAAAGGATGGTGTTCAATCACAGTGAAGCAGGGAGGGTGTTGGTGAAGATGCTGAAAGGATCAATACAGTTCCCTAGCAACAGGGCGATGTGCCTGGGGTTCCTGCATCCACAGGGACCCTCCTGACCCACTAAATCAAGGCAGCAGCTTTGCAACTGCTTTCATTGTGCTTACTTAGAGCAAACATTTCCACTGCTCTTTATTTCTCAGATCAGCACGTAGATAAGAGAAAGGAGCCGCAGTGGGATGGGAGGAAGCTAATTATATTGCTCTTTAAAAAGACAAGCACATTGTCTGTCAGGATAATCCTTCGGAGAGATGTAGTTTTGTGAAAGGGAAGAAACCTCAAATTCTCTGATATAGTTATTGCTTTCTAATACCAAATGATGGACATAACTTTAGCTTTATTATAGAGCAATTACAGCCTATAGTCACAGAGTATAGTTTGTGAGCAGGGGTTATATTAACTGTGTTCACAGGGCTGCATAATTATTCTTGTCTGATGAAAAATACATGCAGTGAAAAGCATACAGTTTCTTTGCTTTGCCATTCTTTTAACCTTATTGAACTTCATATTTTGTTTGTGGGTGGTAGCTTAAAAATAATTTAATTTCCTGTTATGAAAGAGCATGTTTAGTAATCTTCCATTTTCTGTGAGAAAGCACTGACTCAGTAAGCATGGTTTGTTTGCTTGTTTGTTTCCTTTAGCAGTATTCAGAGCCAATATGGAGTCCACATGAATTATCTGTTTTGGTTACAATTTTGGTTCCCTAACCAAAAAAAGACACCAGGAGAGGAGGAGCAGTCTGCAAAATGTCAACTAAAATTAAGATCAGAGTCTTTCTGATGTCATTGTTTTCATCAGTACACTGTGGGAAAGAAATGGACTACATATGTTTTCTATCATGATAAGAAACATTTTACATTTTACATTTTATAGAAATATGTGCTATTCCTTATGCCTTTGACAGTATTTTTTGTTTCACATATTGTATCATGAGTATATGGCCTGTGTTTTCACCTTCTCTTGCTTTCTGTCTCTCCTCCTTAAAGGAAAAACTAGACTCTTCCAGTGTTGTGTTGGGTATTTGAACAGTCTGCCTGACCTTTGCACAAAGTGGATAGGCTTATCAGTGTTAGAGGTGCTAGATAGCAAAGAGTTATTTCCAGCAGCAATGCTCCTTGACTCTAAACCCGTTTTTCAAAATGTCACGAACTAGTTGTGAGCTGAGACTCATTTATGCTGACATTAGATTTTTTATTTTATTGCAAGATACCTTAAAACTTCAAGACAAAGTTTGAATCATTAATTGATTCCATTGAGTGATCATGGATATTGTCTTACACAGGCTGGTTTGAGCTGAATTTGCATGATAATTGTATGAAAACATTGATATTACTTAGAAGTTCTTCAAAATCTGTGAGAAAAATGCATTATAGACGTATCATGCATTCAAAGTAGAGCCTAACTCAAAATAGCTAACACTTCTTGTTTTTCTACATTGAAGCAATTTCTGTATAGTCTATTAAGACCAAAAATGACTGAAGATTGTAGTGGAACTGTTATCTCCATGCTAATTTAATCATGCAGGCATAACTGAGAGCAGAATTGAGTGTTCAGTCACAGGAAAACAAAGTTTTCATCTGCTGTTGTCTGTGGCCATTAATTTTAGAAGGAAGACTCAGATCAGAACTGCTAATGAGAGAGCAAACAAGGGTAGCAGAAGTTGAAATAAAGGCAAAATCTAATGATCTCAGAGTTGCAGCTTTGGCTTTAGGAAAAATTGGTGTTACCCAACTTTACCTCAACAAAAGGGCATACTAGAAACAATTATGGAAGGATTATAATAGAGCTCATCAAATCCTTACCAATATAATCACTCCTAAGAAGTGCTGTCAGATAATAATATGGGATAAAAGAGATTGTTCTAGCCCAGAGTGAGAAAAATATCTTTCCCCCACTTTCTACCAGACTCTTGAAACAATGGGATTGGAAAATGACATTTTACTCCATGACATTTTAGTCCAGATAAGCTTCTCTGGATGTTCATACCACACTCTGCACAAGAGATCCTCATGAACATCCATACTAAACAAAAACCCTGCAGCTATGTCTGAAAATGAAAAGTAAGGCCATTTTTTGCACAACTTCATCTAAAAAAAATATGTGCTCTGTTATGGAAAAGCATCCTTTTTTTTGTCAGCCAAACATCTTGACAGAAAGATGTGTGAAAAATGAAAACCTTCCGTGCCTCCAAAAAGCTACAAGAGTAATTGAACAATTTGGACTCACTGAGGTGTGGAGGACACAGCTAGGGAGCACTGGCACAATTCTTCAGGGCTTTGACAGCTCTTGGGAAGAGTCTATTTCCTGGTAAGCTGCTCATTAATCAAGATTCTGCAACACTTGGGATAGCCCTAGGACCTTAATGAATTATCTTTTTGGGGTAGGAAGCTAGCAAAGTACAACCCTGACAACATCTTCACCCCCTAGGACTGAGTTTTGTATTTTATGAAGTGGGAAACTATTCCTGGGTGCTATATGTGATCGAACTAAATTCTTTTTTGAATAGCCTATATCCTGTCAGTAGAAAGCCACTGCCACTGGCCAGGGGACCAGCCAAGAGGTTTCTCTGTCACACAGCATCTCCCAGGTGCCATGTGGGAGCAGTAGGTCTCAGCCCAGCGCCCAGCTCCCTCTGTTTGGACCCCATATTTTTTTTACCTTTCCTTTAGGCTACTGTGATGAAAAGAATGGAAGATTTATGAGTGCATCCAAAACAAAATGATCAGGGCTCAGTAACTCACTGATGGTAGTCCCTGAGATGTCTGTGCTTTATTCAATGACTTCTCTTATCGCATGCATAAGTACTCCCTCCTGAAGGTGTTTGGGCTCCAAACCCTCAAGGTACCATCTTCCAACAGTGGGCTGTAAAGCCTTTGAGATATGTGAATGCAACTGTAAGATAAATGGTTCCCTAACCTTGGATGTAGAGTAGAGTACTCCAAGAGTAGAGGCAGCAGTTTTGTCTGTATGTTAGCTAGACAAGATAAATCCTGATTATCTGGTCAAGCCATCATTTATCTTTTTTCAATCAACAATTTATGTGCTTAGAAAATAAAATGTAATGAGAGATGGAAGCTTGATTATACTGAATACTCTGGTCTTAGAAATTAAGCACTGCTATTATTTTCCTGGGTCAGCATGCCAAATTTTTATATCATTAATCTACTGCTGTTTCTGTAAAAACAAAACAATATTTTATCCGAAGAACGTCTCCACATTTTTCAAAGTATATTTTTCACCAAAAGTCTATGGTTTTAATTCTGAAATCATGCTGTTTATGTCAAGATTTTTTTTGTTTATTTTAAAGATAGGATTTAGTTATGTTTTCAAAACTAGAATAAACATCTTTTTTCATATGAGTAAATCCTTATGAACTCCTGGTTTGGAGTTCCAAACATCCTGGTATGACTAACACAAAGTATCATTAACAAGTAGTAAGCATTGTCTGTTAAATTCATCACTTCCAGAGTTCAGTTGTTGAATCAGTAGATCCCACATTTTCCCACTTAACTGCTTAGGAAAAGTTCAGAATCATGCCACTCAATCGTGTCTTTGTCTTTTTCTTGTAACCAGCTGACCTACTTATTTTATAAGACAATCAAAAATAGTTTCCTTCATTTGAAGGCCTTGCTTGACTCAGGCTAGGATTTTTTGGGAAGCACAGTATAATTTCCACTCCATTAGGAAGTTTGTATTCATGCAGCTCCATGCAGTTCCATGCAGCTTCAGTGAATTCCAAAGGGAATGAAGGTCGGCCATGTGTACAACTTAATGACATGCCATTATAGGATCAGATGGAACTCATGAATACAAAATCATAACTGCCAAAGAATTAGAGATTAAAATAGGGGCATTTGATAAAGGAAAACATTAATGGAATATATCTAAGGATGATTTATACTGTTTATAGTAGATTTCTTTCAAGTTAATCTTGCTTGGGTGTTACAGTGTTTTCCTTATATTTTGAGTTTGTGTAACTTATTGTGCAGACTTCACCTTGCTAAACGCTGAGTGACAAAGCTTGACATTCCTCATATTGTGCTTGGTATAGCTGTATTTATAGGTATGCATTATAGGTATATATTATGGGTATATATCTTATGTACAATAAATCTTTTATTAATTAGGAAATTTCTTTAATTAGGAAAACGTTTTTTTACTTACATATCTACATACTCTTGAAATTCCAAGTAAAACTTTGATAATTCTATCTACAACTCAAAGAGCTTTGTGTGACTCTTGGAAATACCCTTTACAGAGGCACTGACATAAATGGGACTCTATAGATAAGTGGTATCACTCTAAGACAATCCAGTGTATTTTCTTATTCTTTGCCAGAATACTTTGCTTTCATTCTGAAGATATTTGTTTTCATCTACTAAGTAACATGGCCATACAATATGTTAGATGGAGTGGAATGTGTTTAGATAGATGATGAGGGACTCTGAGGTATATTTCAAGAAGATATTTGGTGGATAATTTGTCATCATTTTTATAAAACTCTGTAAAGTTGCTGTGTCCATAAGGATGCTGTAAATGTAGAAGTAATTACAAATGTGTCATAGAGTAATTCAATCCCATGAAGCATCTCAAGTGAATCACTGAATACATGTAAACAAACAAAAGTGAAATTTTGGGTTTATGAAGGAGGCTGTTGGAAGAAAATGTTTCACAGCTCTATACAAGATAACACCTTTAGCAGATCTTTGTAATATTGTTTAACAAACACAAGGGATAGTAATATGAACTGAATAGGAAACTACCGATAATCTTCTGGTTTAAAAGGGCATCCAGTAATTTTGAGTCTGTTTTAAAACAAATGGGTGTTTGGCCTGCCACATTGTGGTGGTCAGAAATTCAACAGTAAAAGTGGCAAAGATTAACTAAGTACTCTAAGATCTCAGTTCAGTTGGATAGTCAGCAGCGTCATACTCCTTGTTCCCAAATGCAACCATTCCAGGCTTCTCAGATTTATCCCAGCTGCTTACATAATACATTTATTTATTATTTCTGTATGGGTTATGTACAGATAGCTGTAAAACAGCAATCATTTTCAGAGCTACCATAGAAAAGAATGTAGAACAATATACAATGTTACTAATCTAAATGATAATAAAAGACTTCTGGTGCAGCCCTCTGTGACCTGGATTTACAGTGCATGAGATCAAAACAGTTGGCACACTGCTGGTTTGCTTTAACACTACCATTCTCTAGAAGAAGAAAAGCGCTGATAAGAAGGAAGCAACATTAAAGGACACAGTTCATTTCATGTAGGATCCATGATTACCTTTTAAGAAGTAATATATTTCACATTTCAAATGGATTGCAGAAGTGTAAATAACAATACAGATTAGGGCCAATGCTCTTCATGATCAGGTTAAAAACAATCTTCCCCTTTCCTTATCTTTCTGAACTATTTCACAGCTTTGCTCTAGAGATGTTAATTCAGTCCTTTTTGATATTGGTCACCAGCCAATAAATTAGATAATTAGAATAATGTTGGAACCTTATGACTGTAGGGTTTTTCATTAAAGAAAGAATGTCTTTTCATTATTTTTCTCATGCTCTAAGTGTAGATGATGTTACCACTATGTCCTGAGATTATCATCCAAAATTCACTGGCTCTCAGAAATCTGTGCCTTAAATCCAATTTGTATGGATGGATTCACATAGCATGAGACTTCAGTGGGACTGTGAGCAATGGCAAAGACTGAAGAATGTGGCCTTCTATTTTGAGAAATCTTAATCTATTATGAACACATCTTCTGTTAATAAAAGACCATTTTTTTTTCCTCCAAATACTTCACAATCTGTCAACATGTATTTCTGACTCAGTTGCACAGATTACTCTGACCCAGAGATTTCATAATTTTTTCATTATTTTGTTTGTTACTTGGAATACGTTAATATTCAGAAACATTAACTGAGCTAATTCTAGATATTGTACATACTCGTTTTGAGATTTTTCCCAGCATTCTTAAAGATCTAAACTAAGACCTCAAACAGTCCAGTTACTCAGTAGTCCTCTCACAGCAAGCTTATATCCCAGGCTGAGAAACAGAAAGGAAAGAATTATTATTTTTATACTTATTGTCTATGTTTTCCAGGACACTTCCAGGATTAGTCCAGCCCTTGAGGAGGTCTGGGTCCAAACAGTCTTCTTCGTTAAGCTCAGTAATGTCCATAAAGTACTTCAAGGCTTTTAAATGAAGTGTAACTGTTGACTGCTTGTAAATAATAATATGAATAGGTGTGTGAAATGTGAAAAATAAACTTAGCAAAACATTTTTGCTGACTATAACAATGTATAAATTTGTTTTTATATGTGATTTTCAAGTCATGGAAACCAACCTTCTGGACTTTCACTAATTTAGCCTATAAAATGGGACAAAAATTGCAAGCTAGCATACACAACAGTAAACTTCAACTTCCCTTGTGTTTATTTTTAAGTGACCTAAATCACAGTGAGTATCAAATTCTTTTTTACTCATGGAACAGTGCAGGAAGTTTTTAGCAAAGTTCTCACTAGTCTCTTTCAGTATGGAAAAATCAAGACAGATTTCATGTTTTAGCGTAACATAAAATGCAAATTCTCAGGAAACTCACAGTATCTGTCAGCCGTTAATCATTTACATCACTGTCAGTCCAAAAATACACCCACTTTTGAATGCATGCTGTTGTGATATTAAAAACTGGGAGAAAAGATATCAACAATAATCAAGAGAAACATGATCTTCCTCATGTGGAACTATTGGAGATTTTTACAATTTTGCCTTACTGACTTTCCATTTTTAACTATTTAAATTTCACATGTTTTCCTTATGCAAGTGCAATTAATAGATGTCCATTTAAGTCTGTATTTCTGTTCTTACTGAAGGCGCTAAAAGGCAGACACTATGTGTGTCACAAAATGGCTTTGCTTAAAACCTACTATCTGGGAACAATTAATTAAATGCTATTTACAACTGGTCGAATATTCATCATTTTTATCTTCCTCACTTGGAGATATATAGATATTTCTGTCCCAGGTTTTTAGAGAAATTATTGCAGAAATAAGAATAACAAGATACTTTTATTCCTTATTTTAGAAGTGCTACTAGGATTAATTGCCATGAGAGCAACACCATCTGTCAGTGTCCTGCAACAATCATGAAAGCATCTAATTAAAAAATTTAGGATGCAGTTTAGTTAATCAAATGTAAAGCTTCAGATTTAAGACTCCTTATTTCTCTATTCACCTCAGTAATCCCTTATTTCATGTAATACGCTCATTTCAACTCTTTTTTATGCTGTTTGCATTAGCTAGCCTTCAGTTTGCATCTGTAAGTTGCATTTTGAAAACAATGTTTTTTCACAGTTTTATGCTCTTTGCCTATTTCATGTATCAAGAGTTAATTTAGAGCTCTTTTGACTCAAAGGAGGACCTAATGATAAAGATTAATTTTATATTTGACCTTCACAACTGAAGGATTAGAATATTTCTGGCTGTTGATGCCTTTCTTCATTTCTAGCTTCAAATGGCAGCAAACAGAATTAAAGAGAGTAATGATGTTCATTAATTGTCTTTATGCCCCCCAAAAAATCACAGAACAAGAAATACAGAAATTAAAATTATCTTTTCAAATTTGCAGCTGTCATTCATCACATTATTCCTAAACGTTATGGAATATATGTTTGCATTGCATGCAGAAATTAATGCTATGAAGGCAACAGTCATTCTGAAGGTCTTTTGAATGCTTCTGAATTTGTACCCACTTCTATGTCAGTATTTAAACAAAATAAATTTTAAAACTCCTAAAATGATGCTAAAATGGTTCTTATTTATAATCCTGAGAGTTGGTACCATAATTTCTTTGACTGAACCCCTAAACCTCATTTCTACTCTCTCTCATGAAATCATATTATTTGATCCTTTCTGTGACAGAGGTTGTGAGTAATAATAAAATTACAAGCTATTTCATACACAAGCTTCAAGACAAAAGCCAAGAGTGATGAACGACTGTGGAAGAGCTGACCTAAATTCAGTTCTGTGATCAATATTACAAATCACATTGATAAAAAGAAACAAAAAACAACAACAATAAAAAAAACTGAAGAAATACAGCTCATTTTTTAAGCAAGACTTAATTGTATTTCTATTTCTTTTCTGATATTGCAGAACAGGATTTTTTGCTAAGAGAATGCCTTTTATTTATTGCTATATCACTCAAATCCCCAATGAAATGATTATGAGCTTCATTTCTTGAACTCAACACCACTCCCTTTATGCAGAAACATAAAGACCAGATTTTCAAAGATGATTCTTTAACTTCTGATGCAAATTCTTATTTTCTTCTTATGATATTTAAAGAGTTCTTCCAATGAGAACACATTAAATCACCTAGTGGGAGAAGAGCAGCTATTTCTAATCACATGAATAAATAAGTACAATCCTTTCAAGTAGAGAAACAAGTAATCTTGTGTATTGTCCTTTGGTAGGAAAGCGGCAAACATCTTGGGAGGGTTGAGGGACCTCTACTATCCACTCCCATCTGTCCATCTGCCTGCAAATGGAGTGTTTTTTCCAACTTTAATGAGTCTATGATTCTATGATTCCATGGTTTCTCATTAATGTTTTCTCACAAATTTTAAAAAAAAAAACAACTATTAGGTGGTGGAATTGAAAAGGAAACTTACAAAAACGATAAAAGCTATCCAAGTAAGGCAAATAGTTTCATTTTCAAAGAAATATGGTCTTCCTTATTAGCTGCCTCATAAAGATATTCAGATACAGCTGCATCCTAGAATCCCTCACTCAGGTGCTGTGTGGTCTCACAGGACTTGTCTCACAGAGGGTTCTATTGACATGGAGTTAGTGATGTTTGTATATCAAATCACAGATATGCCACAGACATTCCAACAGCACCCTAACCACCGCAAGGTACCAACAAGGCTGACACTTTCAGGGATAAGGAAATATGTTTAATTTTTCCAGTGGCATGGGTGGAAGTTGGTGACGTGATCTGAGATCTGTAACCTTGATACAAACACCCCCAAGCTATCATCCTGCTCAGTGCCTCCTGGAAATTCAGCCTGATTAACCTAAACTGGAGGAGCTCAGTCGAGTGCTTTAGCATGAGTTCTGTCATGGGTATTCTGCCCAGCACCTGAGGGATTTTCAGCTGCAAAGATCTGGTCTGACTGAAAGTCTAAGAGAGTGTATCTGATAAATCAGGCAAGTTCTGGCTCCCTGTTCTTCTTTGCGCTTGAAAAGGTCAAGTCACTGTGACATAAAGAGGACAGAGGGCAAGTAAACTAACTACAAGTCCTCATTGTGTTTTCTGTCAGGGAAGGACCATGCCTTCATTCAATTTTCTCCCACTTTTTTACCGACTTAAGGTACATCATTGTCACCCAGTCTTCACATATTCAAGCCGAGTTGTTTCCTATTGCCTCCTCCTCCTCCCTTTGCATCCCATCACTCCCATGCGAGGCCCAGACGGCCCTTAGCAGATCCAGCACTGGCCAGGTGCTTCTTCCAGGTTGTATATATTTAAATACAGTTTTGAAATAGAGGCTTAAGCTCAGCAGTGTTGGGTCACTAAATATTATAAGCACATACAGAGTCAGTTAAAAATCAGCATATTTTTTTTCTGGGGAATCCCATTCCCAGTTGAACTATTTTCTTAATATTCCTAATATTCTATACCCCAGAAAAAAAATATGCAATATCAGCTAATTGTTTTCCCAAAGGACCCATAAGACTCCACCAGCAAACTCAGAAGAGGGACACATGCATATTTTCACTCTGTATACATATAATATCACAGATAAGTATAGATACTTCATAGCAAAATTCAGTATGGAAATGCTGATAATTGGATTGCCTCTTGGAGAAAATGGAACAGACAATAGTCTTAAAAAGCAAAAAAGATGATCCAGCAATAAAGAAGAAAAAAGTCATCAATTTCATTATAAGCAATACAAGGAAATGTGCTCTTTAGCATCTTTATCAGTGACATCAACAATGGAATCGAGTGCACTCTCAGAGAGTTTGCTGATGACACCAAGCTGAGTGGTGTGGTTGACACAGTAGAAGGAATGGATGCCATTCAGAGGGACCTCAACAGACTTGAAGGGTGGGCTTGGGTGAACCTAATGAGGTTCAACACAGCAAAGTGCAAGGTTTTGCACTTGAGCCAAAGGAATCCCAGGCATTTATATAGACTAGAAGGAGCGGTGCTTGAGAGCAGCCCTCAGATAAGGACCTTGAGATTCTGATGGATGAAAAGCTTAACATGAGCCAGCAGTGTGCTCTTGCAGCTTGGAAAACAAGAGGTATCCTGGGTTCCACCAGAAGAAGGGTGGCCAGCAGGGACAGCGAAGTGATTGCCCCTCTCTACTCTGCTCTTGTAAGGCCCCATCTGGAATATTGTGTCCATCTGGAATATTGTGTCTGGAGCCCCCAGTACAAGAAAGACAGGGAGCTGTTGGAGAGGGTCCAGAGGAGAGCCATGAAGACAGTCAGGGGACTGGAGCACCTCCCAAGACAGGTTGAGGGAGCTGGGCTTGTTCAGCCTGGAGAAAAGAAGGCTGAGGGGTGATCTCATTGCAGCCTTTCAGTACCTAAGGGGAGCCTATAAACAGGAGGGGAATCAACTCTTTGAAAGGGTAGATAACAGCAGGACAAGGGAAAATGTTTTTAAACTGAGACAGGGGAGATTTAGGTTGGATATCAGGGGGAAGTTCTTTCCAGGGAGAGTGGTGAGGTTCTGGAACAGGCTGCCCAGAGAGGTTGTGGATGCCCCATCCCTAGAGGTGTTCAGTGACAGATTGGATGGGGCCCTGGGCAGCGTGCTCTAGTACTAAATGGGGATGCATGTGGCAGGGGGGTTGGAGATTCATGATCCCTTCGAACCTAGGCCTTTCTATGATTCTGTGATTCTGTGAAGTGAGTAACATTGTAACTGCTGTAGCAGTTGGTCAGAAATGACTTTTCTGTGTTGGGAAACTATGCTTCACTGATTACATAGAGGTCAACACAAAATTTTGGGGCTAAAATACAACAATTATGAACATTTTGTTTATACTTGCAATTGTGAAAGTAGATAAATTGTTGGCTTTCCCTAGCAGAAAACTGGGATCATCTTTGAAGTAATGATTATTCAAGAAAACAGTATTAATATCTCACATTTTAACTAAGCTTTTCAACATCTATTGATTTTTATATGAGATTCGGAAAATTACAGTGTTTAGTGTTTGTCAACCACTTACAATATTCAATTTTCATGTCAGCTTTATGAACTCCACATGCACTGCAGTAAGAATATGGATATACCTGTTACCGACAATGCATTGGTAAATTTGTCATGACGTTTATTAAGACAAAATTCTAGTCTGCTCCTGCTAGAATACCTGAAAATAGATTTTCCTGACTGGTTGGAGGAGGCTTGTGTGAGCAGCATCTCTGTTCCAGAGAGAGTGTGAAGCCTAGTTTGGGTGCATTCTTCCTGAAGGTCATTTTCTTATTTCATGCAAAAAGATGCCGCTTCTGCAGTTCAGCAGAGTTCAGAAGGGGTGACAAACATTGCTTATTTATGTGTTCTTTGATGGGTATGTGGTAACTTTCAGAATGAAAAGTGGAATTAAGTAAGAGCCACTCAGAAGATCAAGCAAGCAAGCAAACAAAAACCACAAAACATAATGCTCGTCCTTTTCTGTATACCATACACATCCTATGTTTTTTATTAAATGAATAATGCAAGACCTCATGAATGGGACCCTTTTACCTATCAAATTGAATGCAAATTTGAAATGGAAATGCAGCTGATTGCCAGAAAAATGAGATCACCCTGGTTAAAGCAATAGGAAAAGATTGCAAAGATATCAGTCCAGGTGCTATACTTCACTTTATACTACTGCTTTCATTTTCCAATTACTTCACTGTTACTTCACTTCTAAAGTGAAGTAAAACGGTCTTGTTTACAGTTGAAAAAAAACAGGTGCAGGTGGTGATAGTGATAACTGTGTTTCATGTTATAACAATATTTGCTTACACTCAAAGGTGTGTTGATGTAAATACCAAACATAAACTATATTAAAGTAATTTATATTGAAGCCTGTGCATTTCAGCCTCTATGAATTCAGAAAAAAAATTTGCTTTTTTACTTCCAAATCTTACCATATGCTGATTTTCTCCCTGTTAAGCTAAGAAGCCAAAAGAGAAATCTGGAAATGTCTGTCCATGGATGTTTGCATACAGTAAATAAATAAATAAATAAATAAACAAACAAATAAATAAATAAACAAATAAATAAAATCACTATAATCAAGGTGTACCAAAGCTGCAGAAATACCACATGAACAGAGAGGTCAGAAGGATAGCAGTATTTTGTTCATGGACTCTAGGCACTTAACCGCCTACTCTAGCATTCCTACCAAAACATTTATCACGACAATCACATGAAAGGATATGTATTTGTCTCATATTTTCAATAGTTAACCATTGGGATTACCATATCGTAATTGCATGGATTTCAGCTTAGATCAGAAAAGAAAATATACGTTCTCAAGTGAATTTATAAAATGAATTTATTGATCCAGTGCTCCATTGTCAACATTAGAATATCTCTTTTTTCTACTATTTTTTTCCCTCTTATTAATGTACACAGTGAAGCCTTCATACTTATTTATTTATTTTTGTTCTTTCTCTGGTCTTCCTTTCACTACCTTTGTCCTTTTTTTCTTTGCATAACTAAGACATCACTGAGCTTTATCTCTCTTTGCATTCAGAATCAATTAGCCACACAAAAACATTGTAACTAAGAGCCGAGAAACATTATTATGATGAGACAATATCCTGCTTTGGACAAGCTTCAAACAAGCTCTGATTTTTAGTGAATCAATGTATAGTTACCATAGAAACCTTGAGTGATCATGTTTGACCTTGCAGCCACAGAATCCTCCTTCTAAGAGGCAAATAGTAGTGTTTGCTGTGTGAACCTTCATAGCCCTGATTGAAACCAGGGACGAAGTCCTGAGCAGTATCTGAAATGGGATAAATGTAAGAAAAAACACAGCATAAAATTGTATTTCCGCACTGTAGCTCTGTATCTGAAATACTTCTGTGAGATCATAATTATGGAAGTAAATTGGAATTTGAAGTACTTTCACGTCAGGTTCAGATTGTATTGAAAGTGTAGCAGAAAAAGATCAGAAGATATCTTCTTTCTTTCAGTCTCTGTGAATCTACTGTGCTTACTGTAACATCTTCAATCATGATATATATACTGGAGGAATTAGCAATCATAATGAATATTCCTCATGGCTACTTTAGGGCTATACTTTCTCCTGCGTGATATTGCTGCGTGATATGGTTTAGTAGTAGTGGTGGCAATGGTGGCGAGGAGACGGTTGGACTGGATAATCTTATAGGTCGTTTCCAACCTCGTGATTCTTGTGATTCTTGTGATTCTTGTGATTCTTGTGATTCCTACTTCAGCCAGAAGTTAAATTGTTACCAATTATTTTAGCCCGTCTTACAGCTGCTAACAGTACACATTAAAATGTGCTACAAACAAACAATAAGGAATAAGACCTTCTGGGGGTGACATTGTTCCCTCCATTGATGCTTCGAGGCCAATCAATGCCCCACTGAGGCTTTGAGGCTAAGGGACTCATAAAAGTTTAAGCTGTTCAAATGGCATAACGACTTCGTTACTTTGTGATATTCATCTTATATGGAGACAGCAGAGTCACTTCTTGTTTTAATAATGCAGCTCTTGATATATAGCTACTTGTTATTTCCTGATTGTTAATTTTTATGAGCTTTCTTTGTTTACTGACACATGGCATATTATGGCTGCATTCTCTCACAGTTTTCTGTTTGAACACATAAAAAAACTGTGTGATAGTACTATCCCAAGGGATACTTTAAAACATCGTCTAATAAAAACCTTTAATATGTAGTTCTTGTTCTTTTAGAGGTTTATGTACAGCAGTTTTGTATTCTATTCCCTTGTGAGTCTTGGGATGAAGCTGTATCTGACCTCAATATCAAGCGCTTAAAGTATTTGCTTTTTTTGTTCCCTCCAGATTTGTTTTTGCTAAAAATGGATTGTACTGTACAGATGTATTGGGCTTATGTGGCAAGCTTTTTGTAGTAGGGGGCTGCAGGAGCTGCCTCTGTAAGAAGAGCCCAGAGGCTTCCCCATGGAGGAGGAGGATGTCCCTTGCAGCACGTAGGCACCATATGGGCAGCAGTAGATTAGGTCTGAAGGAGCTGTAGACCATGGAGAGCAGCCCACAGTGGGGCAGGAGAGCTGGGGGAGCTGCACCTGTGGGTACAGTGTGCACCTGAAGGGTGGGCCATGCTGGAACAGTGCTGGGAGAGCTGTAGTCTGTAGGAAGGCCAAGCAGGATCAGCTGGGGAAGAACAGCATCTGGGAGGGACCCCAGGTTGAGCAGGGGCAGCGAGTGACCATGGAGGAGCAGCAGAGATGAAGGTTTATGGGCTGACTGCAGACTCCATTCCTCTTCAGTCCTCAAGGGAAAGAGGCTGAAGAAAGTGAATGGATGAAGATGTTTTTAGTTTACTTTTAGTTCTCACTGCTCTTGTAATAGGTAGTAAATTATATTAATCTCCCTTATACTGACTCTGTTTTGATCATGACAACAGTTGGTGTGTGATCACTCTGTCCTTATCTCAAAGCATCAGATTTTTTCATCATATTTACACCCCACGTCCTTCTGAGGAAGGTGATTGAAAGTGCAGTGTGGTGGTACTTAGCTACCTACCAGTGAGAAACTGTCACAAGAGAAAGCTGGGGCAGACAGCTGGAATCACACCCTCTCCAGCTGAGAACAGTTCATGATATGAATCATTTTACTTGGTGAGAATAGGTACAGGCCAGAGGAGAAGTTAGAATGGATTTTCAAGTATCAGGAGTCAGGAGGTGGTGGAACCTGTTCTAGTTCATACATGTACATCTTTCTCTGCATTTACATTTGCTAGATTTACATTCTGACTTGTCTTAATTTCATTAATTATGTCTTTTCTCCTTTGAGAAATCTATCACCTATAGCATAATTCTTTAGGAAAAGAGAGCCACAAATTTAGGGAAAATTCTTTGATTTCTAATTAAACATAGGTTTTTCAGTGATTCGGGAAATTTTTTTTTAAATTTTAATTATAGTGTTTGTTCTGCTGTATGCAAGGTCTTTAAATCTCATTAAGGACAAGATTGAACTTTGTGCGTCCTTAATAGGTTTATTCCAGAAGTGTTTTGACACTTTACTCCAGTTTTTAGCAATATATTGTCCCCTGGTTATTGTTTATATTATATTGCAGTGCTTTGTTTTTTGATTTCTCAACTTTTTCTGATTAAAACAATGCGTGCGATATGGCTAGAGTTATGGTATTTTGACCTTCCAAATGACTGTGCTCTTTCCAAAACAGTCCAGTTGGCAAGAAGAATGTGACTTCCATTCAAGAACCAAATCTTATAACAGACTGCTTAGCTTTCTGAGGCCATTCTTATGTGAGAATGGAGGCTCCTACTCCATTCAGTCCATCACTGATGTCAGATAGATTTTAATTGCTCAAATGCAAGAGGGCAGACAAAAAAGACCAGGGAAGAAACCAGAGGAATGAAATAAACATTTTTCTCATTCGGTATTTTTAACACCCCAAGAAAGATTTAAAAAGCACACATATGTAGAAGGCAGCATGAACTTGCACAGTCCTACAAAGACCTCTTGCAAGATCTTATATCTTTCTTTCAGTTTATATGAGCACACAGGATTGCTTTTCCCTAAGTGCTGTGAAACCTTTACCATACTTCTCTTTCCACTCAGTAAGGCTTGCTGAGAAGAAACTGAGAAGTGAGGAGGCTTGCTTAAGTGAAGTGCAAGGCCATTCATCAGGATCTGCTATCAGTTTTCCCAGAAAGGGACTTGACAATCCCTTTCTTTTATGCTCTATCTGAAGGAAAATGGTACCCAAGAAAGACATACATTCCAATACTCTAACCAGTCTCTTCTTGCCAGAGTCTCAACTCCTGTTCAACAGATGAAGATTGGAAATCAGTCAGTAGGAAGTACAATAGGGAAAAAATCAAGGACATAACGTTTGGAAACACTGAAAAATATTCATAGAACAGTAGAAAGACTCAGTTTAGCTCCATTTAAGTACGGCGAATCCATAGTATTGCTGTGTTCAGAGGACAGATGAGAACATCTCAGAACCTAGTCCATCTGTGCTGCTCTTTGCTGCTATGGATGTTTCCAATCCAGTATGATGTTAAATTGAACTGACTGTGCCAGGGAGAAGACAGAAGGAAGTAGTAAACTGAAGATCTTTATTGTCAATCTGCTCAGTTTTTGTATACTTTGTTACACAGGATCTTCACAACACTACCTTGTCATAAATACAATTTTTGAGAATGGAAGATTACAATTTCTCAGGATCAAATTTGTGTTCCCTTCAGTAAATCTCTTCATGGCCACTGCAAAAGTGTTTTACAGCAGATGTCTCACTTGAATGTTGGTCAACTATTTTGTGATGGTAAATTCTTCTATGGTAATCCAGTCTGAGGTGGATGAATAAGCAAAAACAGGAAACATACATATAACCTATCCTCCTGGAAAGAGTACTCTCCTTGAAGGTGTATATCAATGTTTCTCTGAACCACAATTCATGCATCCAATGAGTTGCATTAGCTAGCATTTTACTAGTATGGAACATCACGGTATCTTATCAATATCAGTAATGACAACTTGCATCATACTGACATATAGAGCTGTACAAACTGTCATGTCATCAGATTACCCCAGAAGTTCCCTAGGTGAAAGAGGCATTGACACTGTAAAGAAAGTCATTGTCAAACTGGAGTAAATCCAACAGAAGGAAACTGAGTCAGAAACCTGCAGAAGATGACATATGAGGAGAAGCTGAAAGAGCTGTGTTTATTTGCTGAAGAATAAAAGATGCAGGAAGGATCTGAACATTTCCTTCAGCTACCTAATGGAATACTACTGTTCTGGAGAAAATGAAGTAATAGAGAGGAAGAAACAGACTTCTCTAAAAGGTGTCTGTGAACATAATAGAGGTTCCTGACACAAGCTGAAGAAAGGAAAAACATGACTAGAGAGAAGGAAAATAAGCTTAACAGCATTTATAGTTTTGTTGGCTGAACAGATGAACTCCAGAGGTCCCTTTCAACAAAAACTGATTTTCTTGTGCAAATAGAGCAAAAGACTCTTCTGTTTCTCTTACAGCACTACAAAAACTCTTGGTACACTGATTCATGATGACAAGTAGTATATCTGTTGCTAAAACTTCAATGTGATAAACCATTAATATTTAGCTTTCATTCATCGTTCTTACACTGATATTAGCATTACCAAAACATCCCTCAGTACACATTCACTGTCAATTAAAATTAATGTTTTTTTGAGATGGATTAGAAACATCTGTAAAGCCATCTGTAAGACTTCCACTCTTCTGGCAGTCAAACCCTATGCTACTGAGTCAGGTCATTTAGTACCTTAAAGTCTTCTTTGTCATAGTCACTTACAATCTCTCTTCTCCCATTCCTTGTCTGTATTTTTTCATTCTCTAAAATGCAATTTGAAGACTTTTCCAACAGGGAAAGATGCTTGGGACAGGTTAGTGTGTGAGGGAGTGGTAGAGATATGGATAGAGTGATAGAGATATCAGTCATAAGAAATGAAGGAACCATGAAGCCTGTTTAGCTTGCAAGAACTGAAGGGACTAAGAATGGGTAGTGGTTAAAAAACAAAGTCAGGAAGGTTGGAAGCCAAGGAAAACATAATCCACCAGAACCAATAGACTTTTTTTTTTTTTTTTTTTATGGCTCATATTTCCTTGTGAGAGATGTGGTTTGTCAGCACTGAGGTCCATTATTTTTGCTCAGTGGTACTGTAAACCTTTGTCACCAGCATTCTTACATTTTCCTGCAGGGAACTGAACTTTCGAGGTCTTTTCTGGAAACATCACTCTCATGTTTAAGAGAGAAAGGAAGACCTGGAAACTACAGCCCAGTGAGCCTCTTCTCTTTGCCTAGTAAGATCAGGGAACAAATCCTTCTGAAAACTATGTTAAGGCACATGCAAGATGAGAAGGTGATCTAAGACTGACAGCATGGCGTCACCAAGGGCATATCACTCTTGATGAATCTCATAGCCTCCTATGATGAAGTGATGGCTTTGGTGGACAAAGGAAGGGCAATTGATGTCATCTACCTGGGCTTGTGTAAGGCATTTGAAGTGGTCCTGCACTACGTCCTTATCTCTAAATTGAAGAAACATTAATCTGAAGGGTGCACTATTAGGTGGACAATCGGTTGGATGGTCACAGATAGAACACTGTGGTCATTGGCTCTGTGTTCAGGTAGAGGCCAGTGACAAGTGGTGTCCCCCAGGAGTCCATCTTGGGACCAGTGACCTTCAACATCTTTATCCGTGACCTAGACAGTGGGATTGAGTATACCCTGAACAAGTTTGTTGATGACATCAAGCAGAGTGGTGCAGTTGACACAATAGAAGGAAGGGATGCTATCCAGAGAGGCCTGGACAAGCATGAAAAGTGAAACCAAATTTTTAGATGTGATAGATCAAGGGAGAATGGCTTTAAACTAAAAGAGGGGAGATTTAGGTTAGATATTAGGCAGAAATCTTTTACTGAGAGAGTGATGAGGTTCTGGGAGGGGTTGCCCAGAGTTATTGTGTATGCCCTAGCCATGGAGGTACTCCAGACCAAGTTGGATTTGTTCTTGGGTAGTCTGACTTAGAGATTGGCAGCCCTGTTCATGGCAATCCTTCCCTTCTCTTTCTTTTTTTTCCTTCCCTTTTTCTTTCCCTTTTTCTTTTTCTTTCTCTTTCCCTTTCTCTTTTCCTTTCTTTTTTTTCTTTTCATTTCCTTTTTCCTTTCTTCTTTCCTTTTTCCTCTCCTTTTTCCTTTTCCCTTTCCCTTTCCTTTTTCATTCTCTTCCCTTTCTTTCCCTTTCCTCTGACAACATACAACTTAAGAAAGCCAGCCTTACATAGGGGTAGGATGAATGTTTCAGGCAAGCAGTTGTTTTGGCTCAAGTCATACAGCTTTCAACTAAGTCTATGTTAAGTTCAGCCATTAATTTCAAAAGCAGTCATCATTCCTCTCTCCCCCCTACCCAAAAAAAAAAAAAAAGACATAAAAATCTTTGCTCAGTAGCAGTCATGAGAGATAAAGAATAAATTTGTAAAATGTCCAAATACAAAGACTCCAAATGTCTGCCTTTACAGCTACTCCCCAGATTTGACAGAACTTTGTTGTCAGTTACAAGAAGCAGGGCTAGAGTTGGAAGCTTGGAAGCAATTCAGATCACAGACCACTGCCAGTGGATGGTTTCTCTGAGACATAAAGGAACTAAAAATGTTCCCTGCAGGTTTCTCATTTATTTTTTTTGCATTCATCACCTAATTCTGACTATTGTCATTAGTCATACAAAATCAATACCTATGTGCTTCATGGAGATAAACAGGTGAAACAGTGAAATCCAAAGCACTGTGGTTTCTGTCCCTTTTCTTTTAAGCATCTTATGCTAAGACAGGAAGCCATTTCCAGAGCATGGTGAGATTGCTAGTTCTTAGGTAGGAACAAGGCTGTGTATTCTTGAGTGCCATCTACTGGCATTTTATTGACAATCTACATATAGAAACTAAAAGTACTTCTGTAATCTCTAGTGCTAAACAGGGAGATGGAATAACAGACTTTGTGCTTCCAGCTATGACCCAGAAGGATGTTGCCTACGTCTGAAAGTCAAGCATAGTGGACAAAAGACATTCTCAGTGTGGACTGATGAAACAAAGAATGCTACTTTAGAATGTAAAATGAGAAATTAGACATTTTAATGTAATTCTTAAATCCAGATCCACTACCAGGAAATAAAATAAAATTAATGGCTCCAGGCTATGGTGAAAACCAGTAACTGGTTTTGAACTGAAGCCAAGACAAATTTTTTCTTGCACTTCTAAACTTGTTGAATGTATTGGAAAGAGAAGGCAGTAGAAAATCTGTTATAACATTTTTTCCTCCATTTTCTGTGCTACTATTATCTGACAGTGAATTCCTCAGATTTACGGCGCTTTCAAATTCACAGGTGTGTAACAAAAGATCTGGTTTTCACTTTTAACGGGCCACAAGAGAGAATGAAATGTAGTTTGAAAATGTGTTTCCATTTCCTTACTGGTTGGATAGTAACTGACATCTTAGAAACAAACATATAAATAAATAAAAGCATATCACAAACCGCAGTGGCCCTTTGTATTAAAGACTGTTTTGATGTTGAAGAGTTTGGGGTTGGGAATGATAAAATTGAGTGTCTGTGGGTAAAGATCAGGGGGAAGGCCTGTAGGGGTGACATCTTGGTGGATGTCTGTTATAGACCGCCTAATCAGGATGAGATGGATGAGGCGCTCTATGAGCAGCTTGTGGAAGTCACATGATCACCAGCATTTGCTCTTGTGGGAGACTTCAATTTCCCTGACATATGTTGGAAATATAATACAGCACAGAGGAAGCAGTCCAAGAAGTTTCTAGAGTGTGTGGAAGATTGTTTCCTTATGCAGCTGGTGGGAGAGCCTACCAGCGGTGATGCCCCGCTAGACCTGCTCTTCACTAAAAGAGGAGGACTGGTGGGAGATGTGAAGGTGAGCACTGTCATGGGCAGAGCAACCATGAAACTGTAGAATTCTCTATTCTTGGCAACGTCAGAAGGGTGACTAGCAAAACTGCTATCTTGAACTTCAAGAGGGCAGGCTTTGACCTGTTCAGGACGCTTGTAGCACAGGTCCCTTGGGACTCGCTCCTTAAGGATAAAAGGAATCCAGGAAGCCTGGACAATCCTCAAGATGGAAATCTTAAAGGTGCAAGAACAGGCTGTCCCTGAATGCCGTAAGGCAAGTTGTAGGGGAAGAAGACCGGTGTGGATGAGCCCTACTAATGTCTTTTTTGGCAGGTCTGTAGTTGGTAATCCAAAGAGGGGATTAAAACAGCAAAAGGTACATATTATTGCTTCAGAGCTTATTTCCTCACAGCCTCTCATCACTCAGCCACCCTTTAAAGCTTGTAGCTTCACCTGTTAGGCCTATGCAGACAAGCCCTGATAACAAGAAAATTCTCCACGCCTTTTTTATGAAGAAAGTGGTTTTCCATACATAATGCTTAATCCTAAACCCTGGCAGCAAAAAGGAAACCTGCCTCCAGCTTTTTTGCAAGGCAAAGTCCTGGCTAAGCAAGGAAAAACTCTATCCAGCCTTCTCAATCCCTGTGCCATGTCCAACATACTGTTTTCCTGAATTCTTTGAAGTTGTTTACTTAAAGATGTCATTTTGTTTGCCATTGTTAGCTTTATGATGATCTCCCTTGACAATATTTTTGAATCCATTCCATAAACTTTCCCATCATTAAAAATTGCACAAGGATCCCCTAACTTATTTGTTTAGAGAATATACTGGAGAAGAAAATAATATTTTAGGTGCCCAATTTTCTCTCTTTACAGACAACAAGACTTCTGCTGATAATTTCTGTCCCTGGGCAGTTCTTTTCTCCATGGCAGCTTATTGCTTGTGATTTCTTGTACATATTTTGAGATTCATGTGTTTTACAGTTATACTCATGATACTTGTTTTGATTCTCTTCTTATAAACTGTCACATGTTTCAGCTTTCTTGCTGTTTAATCTCATTGTTTGGCGGACAAACACACACTGAAAGCAGTTCAGCAGCTTTGCATAAGCAGCATTTTTTCTGCAATAGCTTTAAATGTATACCCATGTTTGGTGAGTGTTTAATGAATTTTCTGTGTGTTTTAATCCTGTTTTTATAACGCGTTGCATTTCACTGATTAAAAGGGATTTGTTTCACAGCAGTACACTTTGAGTTCTGCAAACATCCAGTGACTGACGTTATTTTAGGCAGCGCTCTTTAAAAGCAGGTATGGTATCCTTTCAGCATAGCAAGTGATGGTCTGTGTGACTCAGGTAGACCTTCTGTCATCATGGTTGGAGCGTTCTGTACTGTAAACTGCTTAGTGATGGAGCCAAGAACCTCACAAGCAAATTTAACTGTCCACATCAATGGGAAGAAAACTCAAGTACTGAATCCCCACTTGAGCACCAGCCTCTGATATTCTGCACCTCTGCTTATCAATGTGTTTACTCCATAGTGATTAAACTTGATTAAGCCAGTGAGCAATGCAATTCAGCTTATTTGCCTCCTTACTATACTAATTTGGGAATAAAGTCCAAATTACCATATGTTGTGCTTGGTTATCCTCATACTCACATTCATTGTGAGGTTTATCATCTCTTCATAGGGACCCAAATAAGCTTCTGCAATAGTAGTCATGTAGTAATTCTTACTGCTTCTAGCCAAGGCCCAACCTATTTCTTTCCTATCAAGTGAGATAGGTCTTATCAGTAACATAAAAATCATTCAGAAATCAGTTCTAGGAGTAAGTGTCATTTTTTATGCAGCTCAAAAGTAAGCTATATTTCTCCATAATGGCACCAATACTGCAGCACTAAAAATCCTTCAGGCCTCTCTAATTTATCTAGACAAAAAACTTTACCATATTCTTAGCCTGCTTCTCATGACTCACAGGAATGTCTACAAACAGCATGTTTCCAAAACTGTCTGAAATGCCCAGATATCCTCACTAATGTAAGGAGACAGTACTTATATTGGAGGTTTCTGCTTATTTACTGACTTTATTTATGTATTTGTATATATATTTATAAAACCATTAGCTAAAGCAAAGAGACTGGAGGACAGACATGTTTCAGTCTTTTCACTATTCTTAGCAAGTGGATTAATTTCCTTGTACTGAAATTTCAACTTCAGGACTATCAATCTCTAATGTCTTGGACTATGTAATAAAATTGCTGTTCATTTTTAGTTCCTTTTTCATGTGTGACTCAAATGTTTGGTTGAAATGTAGCTGATTTCCTGCAGCTCTTGTTGTGGCATAAGGCACTACCAGATTGCAGAGGATGCCACAGGGTGGTCATCTCAAGGCAACCTTCCAGCTGGACAGAGATAATGATCTGGAGAAATGGCTGATGTCTTTATTGCTTAGCTAAACACCCGCCCTCACCAGAGGGTAAGACGTAAGTGACTCAAGGAGTTACAAAATAAAGCAAATATTTTATCCTTTAAAATAATCAACAATCAATTAAATATATTTTTTTACTTTCTCAGTTACAGAATTTAACAGTGCAGTTTCACCTAAACAGACACTAATCTCAGGAAAAGCAGTGACAAGTGACAGGGCCATCAAACATTAGGACTACACTTCAGTGTAAGATACATTTCTGTCCTATGCCATTTCTCCCCCATAAACATTAGAACTGGAACATCAAATGCTAATGTTTAGGGAATTAATTGCATTCAATCCATAGAAAATAATACCCATATCAAGAAAAAAAGTTTGTTAATACTATTTAATAATGGACAGATTAAAAATTAAGCCTAATTTTCTCATAGATATTCTGTGAGATATCTAGATTGTCAGTGTTAATTATTTGTTGTTATTTGTATGCCTACTGTTACACCGTGTAAAGTACTGTGTGTGGGGGTGTTCAAGGAAAGGCTGGACGTTGTGTTGAGGGACATGGTTTAGTAGGAGCTATTGGGAATAGGTGAACGGTTGGACTGGGTGATCTTTTAGGTCTTTTCCAATCTTGGTGATTCTATGATTCTATGATTCTATGTATGTTTTATGGATAAGCTAAGCAGTGACATTTTGGATAATGTAGGGCCTCCAGCTACCAGTGAATAAAACAGGCATGTTTTAGGTGACAAATCTGCCAGATCCATGTGGATATTTTAGACAGTCAGCAACACATCAAGGGATTCTAGATGGCTCTGTTCAGATATCTGAAAAAATTCATATATCCCATTAAACTTCTATTGTTCTAGCATTCAGGATATGGTATCCCTAAATCTCATGCTACATCTGCCACGTGGGTGTCCTGGAGAGCTGCACGGTGTCACGGATGCTACAAGACACCTCGATGGAGCATCGTAGGCCCCTCTGCATCTCAGAGAGTACTTGGAACTATACAACTGAACAGCCAGGCTCTTGGATTAATACAGTCTCCCACTGAGCTCCAGGCAGATTGTCAAAGATTTCGTTATTTATTTATTTATTTATTTATTTACTTACTTACTTATTTGCATCATCTGCTAAGTTCTCCAGTACAAGCGTGAACAGTTACAACTTCTCCAGTTCTACAAAGTTAAACAGTCTTACCATAAGGTATCCAAAATGTTTCATTTGAGAATGCAATTTTTCAGTATCATCTTGAATATTTTGTCGTCTATGTTACATTAGTCCTGTAAGTCTGGTGGTTTGTTGTGTTTTTTTTTTGTTTGTTTGTTTGGTTGGTTGGTTTAGGTTTTGCTTGTTTGTTTTGATTGTACTTTCAAAAGAAAAGTCACAAAACAGCTATTGGAATTGATAGTAACATTGTCACAGTGGGACAATAGTAAACATGCAAAAATTAATACTTCTGAAGTTTTATCAGAGCAGCTTTTAGATAAAATAGCTGCTGAATTACTCTTTTCGTATGGTAAATTCTGTAGCTGTAGTCTATATTCAGGGTAAGGACTGTCCCTTCTGACTGGTGGTAATCAAGACAACAATTTCTATTTCTGAATTGGCAGCGAATGAGGTTAAAGCAGGGAGTTTGAATGTTACTGGTACTTCACAACTAATTGTCTTCCTGTTTTACTCATTAACTACTCAAAATATCTGATGTCTTCCTAGTCACGGAACATGCCATTCATTTCTAATATTGCCACAGTTACTACATTCGGAGCTTAAATAGATGTGCAGAAAGTGTATTTTCTACTGCGTTTCAAGGAACTGGAAGCACTAGTTGGAGAATCTGGACAACTGCAATTTAACTGCAATGGAAAGTCAGGATTATTGATAGTGCAATTTGTAACGGTTTGTCATGGAATGTTAGCTTTGTGTGTGTGTGTGTGTGTGTGTGTTAGAATAATTTTTTCAGAGCTCAAAAATTACAGCTGTTATGTACACTTTGCAAGCCAGAAATTCAGAGATACTTGTTAAGCTTCCTGTTCATATAGAACTTCTTTGCACAATGACACAATGATGCAATATTAGAAAGTTAAGTAGATGTCAATCAATCTTAAAACTATTCAAGTTTAACTGTTAATCAATCTTAAAACTATTTTCAGACCTAAGGTTAGATATATCAGCCATGTACACTTGAATTGGCTTAATACATACTTGTCCAAAATCAGAGAGGTTTCTCAGAAATGGAAGTAATGCTTATGCTTAGCAGCTCTATGATAGAACACTGCCTGAATTGCTGTCGCACATACGTGACGGTGGAAGAATGTCAAGTTGCAAGGAGGAGTTTGGAATTTTTTTCCCAAACATAATGATGGTCAGAATGCTGCTACATTTGCTTATTTCACTACAATTGAGTTCCTCGTGAGAGAAAACTCCATAGTGCATAATAAATAAGCTATATGTGAGACTACATCCAAATATTATACTTCTCATATTTGATAACACACACCTTATTAAAGACCCGTTATTTACAACCACAGTAGAGTTCAGGAAGCTCTCAGCAAATTGAATTAATGTAGCAAGAAATTTGTAGCAAGTAGATTTTATGCATTAATGCATTACAATAAAATTACCATCACCACCTAAGGGCAAAATCTTTTATAACAAAACATTGAAACTTATGTTTATTTTCCATATCTTACCAACAAATCTTGTATTGTAAATTCAGCTTTCTTTAGCTGATTTGTTAATAGTATTTTTATCTACAAATAATTTCCATTTCTCTGTTCACAAGGGATTATTCTGGAGGTATACTGATGAAGAACTGTCAGTATTTGTAATCAGCTTCACTTAATTTAGTGATTAGGGCCTTATCACATAGCAGCATCATAAAGATTTTGTTTTAGTATCTCTGTAAAACTATCATAATTTTTACTACATTATGACTTGCCTGCTGTTCAAAAAATGGACATTCCTCTCTCTTTTTCTTTCACTATCTGAAAGGTTGCTTCAGTTCTACTGGAGTTTTATATTTCAATTTTTGTTTGTTTGTTTATTATTTTCAATTCTGTCCTCATTTACTTCATGTGCGTGTGAGGGAATCTGAAGATGAATTTGCATAGGAGCACAATTTGAAGGTTAGATATTCTGATTTCCATTCAGAAATTCAAAATCTGTGCATGTCAGAAATTAATGTGCAGAACACAAGATATCCAGATTTGTAAAATGTTAGCACAAAAACGAGGTAAAAGCTAGCCATAAAGAAATACATGGATGTTAAAGAAAGGTTTCAAATGTGTAGATGAATATGGAATTACCATCCACCACAGTGTAACATGGCATTTGCTTTAACAGTCTGCTGGACATGGGAGATCATTTCAGACCTTTAATACTCTGAGAACATCAAACTGAGTTTTGCTTTCCTTCTGCTCTCCAAAAGAAGCTTAGAATGGCAAAATGCATACCTCACATGTACTGCAATGCTGCAAATGGAAGGAAAGTTTAATTGCCTTTGATAAATGTGCAGGACGTAACTCTTTTCTACTTTCTAAATGGCTTTTCCAAAGCTTCCCATGTGAAACAGCAGCCTGAGTTTCATTAGTTTTCAGGTTTCATCATAATTTTTTTGTGAAGTTTTCAGACACTTACCAGCTTCAGCAAACACCTCAACACTTGACCTATAACTATACTAGCAAGTCAGAATTGTTTCTTGGAAAAGCAAAATATGCTCATTCATAATAATTTGATGCTCATAATAGCTCAGCGCATGCAAAGACTTCACTACCAGAGTACTAGTGAGTGGGGAACAAAGTACCAGATGCCTGGAAACTGTATCTTATCTAGTGCAACATTAAATAAGTAAAATATGCAACCATTCCGCGTGAAATTAGCAGCATGCTGCTGTAGCTTTCTAAACATCATTACCATACTGCCCTTTAACTTGATGATAAATTCTTCAGAATGTTGAGATAAAAATTCTGTTCTTATACAAAGTTGCTATTTTGAGGATCATTAAAACATCAAGAATATGAATGTTTGAGGATCAGTGTATGAATTAATGAGAACACAGACCTGAACCAGCAAGAGCCAGCCAATGTGCTGGTGGACCATATATGCTTTATGGTGTGCACTACGTTCTGAGCTTCCAAGGGTCAGAGACTCGGCCAAACTCTCTTCCAGATCATGAACCCACACTTGTTTTGCAGGAAAGGGCCATAATCAGGTGCTGTTTTGAATTGAAGTTGGGGTACAGATATGATGCATTTGGAACTTGGCTAGACAAATACATCCATGCTCCACAACACAAGCAGAACTTTAAGGACACACAAAAGACACAAGAGTTTTGCTGCATTTTTAATATGCAATATTTTCAGTTTGGGTTTATGTAGCTAATAATAAACACATTGTACAAACAATAAATTGTAGACCACATGGATTTCAGCAGGCTTAGACAAAATGTATATGGTTACATTGTACCAAAGAAGTTTCTGATTGTAGAATAATTTTTCATCAAAGAAAGAGAACAACACTCAATCCAATCTAATTCAGTGCAAAAGTGCAATCAAAACTACAATGAGAGCTAAGACTCACTGAAAACAAAGCATCAAGCATAACGCCAGCATATAGTGAGTATTCTGAAAAGGATGAAAGTACGTCATTATTACAAGAAAAAGGTAGGATCAAAGTAGTGGTGAATTTCTAACAGTGCCTGTTAGAAAAAAAGATGAGATGACAGATGATTACATTACCAGGAAATAGCAAAAAAGAAACCCAAACTCCAACAGAACAAACAAGCAAACAAACAAACAAAAAACCCCACAACAAACTAAGCAAAGAAATGTAAGAAGCAATACAGTCCATCTGACTTAAGTGTACCAACTCAGCTTAAGTGTAAATAAAAGTAGCAAACAGACATTCCTCATTAAAAGGGTGATGCATCTAATATTCTCAAGCAGTCAGTGCTGCCTGCACTGTATTCAGAACTGCCTCTCTGGGTAAAGGGAATTGCTGGATCCTACAGTAATCATGAGAACAGAACAATTTTCTAGTGGTTTCTCATGATTGTGAAAGCTTCTAGTATTCAGTAAGACCTTGAAGTGTATCTGAAACTCCAAGATGAAACTCCCCAGTGTCACAGCTTCCCAAAAGAATTCAGGAGCAAACCACGTACAAAGAGGTTCTTCTTCTCCTTGGCTGAGTTCAACAACCACAAAAGGGTTGAATAAAATAAATTAATTTGTACCCTTTTCAGTCTGTCAGTGAGACTATTTTCCTTAAGGAATTCCTTAAGGAATTTCTTAGTGCTCATATATTTCAGAGTAATTTCTTCGGAGAATAAATCACGCATAGTCTCTTCTTACTCCATATATTTGAGAATCTCACTGCATGCAAGTCAGAATCATTTACAGAGGCAGTATAATTTCTTCTACTGTTTTCAGATGAAATATGAGCCCTTATGTATGACTTTCTGTTCTTGTCCTTTTGCAATATTTTGAAGAAAATTGTGTGGAAAGATTGACTATGGACTTCTGCAAAGAAGAAAAATAGAAAATAGAAAATAAAAACTAAGAACAGATACTTTAAAAATTTTCTGTTGTAACCAAGTGACATTTTTTGAGCATTTTTCTTGAGTTCTCTGTCTCTGAATGCTACACTTTTGTCTTCAATAACTACATATTTCTGAAGAAATCAAACTAATCTCAGATTAGGTAGAAATAAGTTGTTTTTATTTATATATATGAAATAAATTTTCAACTGTAAATATCAATCCATTCAGGTTACAATGTACATGGACAAGAAACTGTTCTGTTGTGCTGGTTTTACACACCAGCAAGGAAAGCAATGAATCATGGAAACATGGAATCACAGAATCATAGGGTCATAGAATGGCTTGGTTGGAGACAGCATTAAAAATCATCTAGTTCCAACTCCCATGCTATGGGCAGGGTTGCCAACCAGTCGATCAAGCAGCCTAGGATCCCATCCAACCTGGCCTTGGATGCCTCCAGATATGAAGCATCCACAGTCTCTCTGAGCAACCTGTTCCAGAGCCTCACCACTCCCTGAGTAAAAAATTTCTTCCAAATATCTAACCTAAATATACCATCTTTAATTTAAAACCTTTTAGTTTAAAACCATTCCCCCCAACAGAGGGAATTCCACGCAGAGAATTCCAGTGTTCCTGAGAAAGCACAAGACTCAGATCTGAATTTCACAAATGCTCATACCATCAGATTTCTCTTCTGTATCAACAGGTTTATTATTCATTTGTATTACTGCACTAGTGAGCTTGGTAGTTTGGTGATGGGGGGAGCATTAGGATCAGCAGTAGATGCAGCCCATAGATTACCGTTTGCTTTTAGGGCTGGTGCTGCTCACAGGGTGTAGATTTCTTCAGATGTAGAAAGCTGTAGAACAAGTAGCAAGGAAGAGGTATTAGACAGGGACTGAATGTGTGTGATAAAATGATGCAGAATTATCTATCCTTACAGTCAAGTTTGGTATCCTCACACTGGATTCCATAAGGAACTACTCTACTTTCCTTTTTAAGTGGAGAAGTAGTCAGTGAATGTACTTAGTCCATACTGCCTGAAGAGCTTGTGGAATCTCCATTCTTGGAGATTTTCAAAATTTTGACTGAACCTGGAGCAACTTTGACATTAACCTTGCTTTGAGTGTCTGGATTACCTTCCAACATACATTTCTTATGTGAAATTTACCTTCTACATGAGATGCCAAAAATGCTGCTGAATCAGCCTGGTCTTGTATTTTTGCTGATTACCTTAGTATTTTGAAAGTGTGTTTATCAGCTTTGAACAGTCAAAATGTTATTCTCACTTTTTATGACTTTTAAAAGATATTTGATTGCTACCATGTGAAGAGGGAACGTTTTGTCATATGTAGAACTTAAATGTTATATATACTTACATATAGACCCAGAAAATTGCTCCATCTCCACCTTTTCAAAATTTCTGTAATGTATTATGCATCTACATCAATCCACACAATCGTTTGAAAAAAATCCTCGAAGATCATAAACTTTGCAGTAAAGAGTTGGAGTTTCTAAGATTTTTTTTTTTTTTCAGTCAGGAATTTTATATTTCATATACTTAGAATTTGTTTTCCTGCATAAATAGGAAAAAATACCACTGCCGCTCTTCTCTACTATTTTCTGTCCTCCATCTTTCTCTTTGTATGAGGAAATGGCACAGTAAGCTGACATTGTGCTGGAACAGGAGACAGTCTTGTTTATCAAGAGCTTTTCTGAGAATTGTACTCTGTACGCAAAAAGTTGCAGCACATTAATTTCAGCTTCTGACTTTTGCCTTGAGATATATTTGTTTTGGCTTTAGAGAATTGTGCAATCTCTATTTGTATTGAGTCTGTACCACAGCATACATTTCTGGGATTGGGGGAGTTTTTTGATAAATCATTTAAATATCCTTCTTTAGACATGTAGAAAACATTTCTGCTTCTTTTGTTTGTTTAGGCAGTACATTATTTGCTTGAGAAATTATTTCTCACAGCAGGAATGGATGAAAGTTGCAGATTCCTTTGCATTACTGGTTTATCAAAAACTAGCATGATTTTCAATTTATCACTGGTTACACTTTCTACAGCCCCAGCAACCAGACTTCTCAAATAGTTACATGATTTTTATTGCTTGTGTTTCACTTTATTACTGTTTGGCATAAGATAGTGCTTGTGTAGCATCAGTTTGAAGTGTATAATCGCAGTGTCCTTGCCTTTTACTTTCTGTTATAAAGATTTAAGAAAAACTGCTTCAGCAGATGCCAGTGAGATCCTTTGAGGAGATAACATTCTACTTCTAGAACAGCCCTGGGAATAAGATTGAGTACGGTTAACCAACACCCTGCTGTGTGCCATGTTTCTGCCTTTGCATAGTACTATGCATACCATATACATGCAAGGCAACTTGCAGCACACGGAAGAAGGTACTCATGGAAAGTAAGTGGTAGATCCAGTATTGAAATATTCAGACTTCAAGTCTGGTTCTGTAACATGTCTGGGAACATATAGAAAATTGATGGAGACTGATGGGGCCATCTTCCAGATACTGGACTGGACATTTGCCAGGAACTCCTTGGGTCTGTGACAAACTCAGTAATCTTTAGTATGTTACCTGCCAACTTATGCCCTGTGCAACTCTATAAAACTCAAGAGCAATCTCAGGAAAAGTTCTTTCTAAAATAAGCTCAGTCATGTAAAGTTTATCAGGGAAGCCAGTCAAGAGAAGCAACGAGGAGATAAAAAGCTGATCCAGGTTTGAGTATGAGCTACAGAATGGAGGCTGTCATCAACTGATTCTTGTGCCAGCAAGTGCGATTGGGTGCAGAGGTGTTTTGGCAGCATCACTGAAAGGAGAAAGGTCTTACAATGGTCACTGAACAAGTGAAACTGAGAGGAAGCTCACAGCCTTAGAAGGAAATGTGTGCTTTTTCCACAACAGCTAAATACCACTTCTTATCTAGAAGTAGGACATTTATTATCATTCCCATGCAAAAATTCATCCAGTGATTTACTTCTTATCCTTGTAATTTGCTTTTTCTGTTCACAGATGGTTCTCTTGTCACTTCAATTTAAATTTTGTTGTTGGAAAAATTACCTTTAATAGTCATTAAATACTAAACTGAGTGGAGTATAACAACTTGTAGACTTCCCTGTTGACATTTTCTTCTTTTCTTTTCATGTAAGTAGGAAGATCCAAAACAGTTTGATAAATTGTTCTTCCCACTTGATCAATAGCCTATGTATAAAACTTTCACACAGGCAGAAAATCTTTTAACTATAACTCTTCAACACTGTTAATTTCCCTAATTAAACTTCACCTATGCGCAGATGTCTCATCCACTTAAGCGCTACTTATCACAATAAAAATTAAATGTAAGATTGGCTCATAACAGGCCCATAAATTGAACTGCTTATTAGATACTTTATGTCTTGTTGGTTGTAAGCCTGTTCATAATCCTGCCTATAATTCCTAAAATGCACCACTTTTTTTTTTCTTTTTTTTCTGAATTTGTATTTAAAAGATTGTGTCTGAAGCATACATAGCTCTGTGACAAGTTTAACTGCATCTTAATTTGTGATAATATGTAATATATCTTTTTTCAGCTTCTAACAGTGCCAGAATGTGTCTTCTTCATTCCTAACATCTGATACAAATACTTTTGTATCAGTTGTATGACAAACTGAAGCTCCATCAGCCCACTGCTGCCAGTCTTATACATTTTGAGTGCTATCTTATGTCTCCAGTAGTCATTTTCTCTGCAAATAACGTGAGGGTAATAGACTTTTAAAAACCTTGCGCTGAAATGAAACCATCTGGTTGATATATTCATGCTGTCATTTTAACTTGGGTTTCAGCACACCCTTGAAAATGAACTCTCTAAATAATCTCCATTTAGACATTAACCCTGCAGCCCCTCAACCAGCTTGCTGTATGAGGAAAAGCAAATGGACAATGGGACCTGGCTCCAACCCCAGTGCTGTGTCCACAGGCTCAACAAACACAATCAGCTTACAATCAGCTTAGGAGCTTACAATCATATGTCAAATAAAAAAAAAAAAAAAAAAAAAAAAAGAAAGCCTTTTAAAATTTTAAAATTAACCCACTGGGACCTGTTATTTTCAGTGTGCCCAACTGGGTGACACAGATCACTTATCTCTCATTGGGATAATCTTTTCCCCAATGCTTGATAAACTACCTACTGTTCTGTGAAATATTTACCATAATGACAAATGTGAGCCCTCTGGTTTTACACCAATATAGTCATTTATTGTGATGCTATAAATTTACAGAGGAAAATACAGTACATTTTAGATATGTGGGAATGGCTCCCTAAGAATCAGCAGACCATTATGGAAACTAATCCATTTATTTGTAGTGAGCCTTGGCTTTCCAAAGTGGCTATGGAGAATACAGCCTAACCTGACACATTGGTTAGATCCCCACCAAGACACAGACTGTTACAAGATCTTTTTTTTTTTTTTTTTTGTATGAATCTCACAATTTAGGTATCCAAATATCTAAATAATTCTAAGACAATAAATATTATTGTCTTTTCTGAGTTACTGAAATTCAGTGACACCTGGAAATTTGATTGAAGTGCAGTCTACTGGAAGAGGAAGATAGAACCAGTAGCTCATAAGTCCTCATCTGGATTTACTACAGACATACTATATATCATTAGGCAAACTATTTAAATGCCATGCCCTGGTTTCCCATTCTCCACTAATAGGAGCAACAAGTACCATGGAACTGTGTTAATGAGAGCACTTCACCGTCCCCCTGCTGCTCAGCTGGTGAAGATTTGCTATACTACATCCAGTAGCAAACATGCGTTTCAACTACACTACAGATTTTTCCTGTGAAAATTAGTTTTTTGACAAGAGATGGAACAAAATAGGCAACAACTTTGAAGCAATTGTAATAAATGCATGTTTTAGGATAATCGTTGCAGATAGCACAGAAGTTAGTGTTGGGAGAATTTAATTATTTACATAAGTTTAAATGGAGAATAGCAAAGTTTTCTGTCTACTGCTGGGTATTTTGAAGTGTAGCAAGTTAATACATTCTGCAAAGCATAATTGCATCTAATTTTCTATCTAGCAGATTGCCTAATATTTTTATGCAAATATTGCAATTAGGAAGAGTCTCAGTGAGTATGAACACTTCTAATTACTACCGTATTGTCATGTGATTTAAAACTGGATCTTCCATTTATTATTAAACATTTTTCAAATTATAGCACAGACTGTTCAGCTGTTTCAGTAATTCTAAGTTGGTTTTCAAAAGAAACAAAAATTATAAAAGCATCATGTCCTGGATATTTGCAAACCACTTGTAAGTGTCATATAAGTCTATTTAAGAAAATATAACCCCAACTCATTTTTACAGCATTACTTCTTCAAACTTTTTTTCTTGTAAGCTCAATGTCCTGCAGTTCAAAAACTGCTGCTGTTTCTCATAATAATGTCAGTTTTACCCTTTCCATGCATCACATCAGATGTTTTGTCTTCTTGAATTTAGCTGATTAGATTAGATTTATAGGCAAGGACTACCTATTTCATTTTGTATTCCCGGTGAGTGCTGATATATTGTATATTTACAAGTTACATTCACCACTTGAACACCATTTGTATGTTGTTTCTACCTGCTTGTATGTTATAAATTTCCATTTTGGTTAAGTAATGCAATTAATCAGAGCACGGCAATCTAGATTAAATCATATATAAGGAGAGGCTTGTTGGATTCTAATCTTATGATATTTTATTTGAATACAAAAAACTTCCCTGATTTTTCTATATAAGAAAGAACAAAAGCATTAGATTCAATACCAGAAAGGCTTCTTAGCCATGAGACCAGGGAAATATGGAGCCCTAACCTGCATGTGCAGTAGAGGCAGAGAAGTTGAAGGCAGACTGGTTGCTGCAGGAAAGATGCAAATCAGTTCCTCCTGAGCATGTCTGCCAGGGGCTGTAGTATCCCCTGCATGGCACTGGCAACTCTTCTGCTCCACAGCTTTCTCAAGGTGTGTGTGTGTGTGTGTGTGTGTGTGTAGTGGGAACCTTGATGGTAATTTTATGCCCACAGGTTTGGATTGGAGGGGGAGACAGGTGGAACTAAGATGTGAGTCCTTAGCTCTCAGATGTCACTTTATAACATATGTAAACAAGGAGAAAAAAATGATTTATTTTTTTCCAAAGTTGGGACTCTGAACATTTTCAGAGAGTCAGAGTCCTTTTTCCACATAAAGAAAAGAAAAAGTGGCTTAAACTACTCTGCCATCTCAGAAGGAAGGCTATCCAATTCTGCCTGTATGTGGCTTCTTGTCCATGGATGGGTATAGGGTCAGTGTCTCCAGCTCAGCTATTCTGGTACCTCTCACAAACGCCTCAAGGGAAAACCAGGTGTCTTACTCACTGCTTCATTCAAAAAGAACTCAGCTAGAAAGCAGATTACTGGATGAAGGTGGATTAAAGCTGATCCCAAAACATCTTAGTCAAATATATTCTGTGGATGGATGCTTCATCTCTACCATGGCTTGATCTCCAGAATTTGGCCTTGCCCCCCCACCTCAACACACACATATACTCCACAAGTATAAGCAGTCTGAAATTAGCATTCATGTAGAATTCAGAGCAAACACAAACACAATCTCTGGGGCCAAATTCATAAAACCACGTATAGTTCTGCACAATTAATGGCATCATAGCCTCTGCATGTGAAAGAATCTAATTTAAAAAATAACCAACAAAATAATACATTAATTATTCAAGATAGTCGCTTTTATTATGTTAATATTATAGTTTATACATTTTTATAAGTTTGTAGTGTCGTAATTTTTCATATTTATGGTTTAATATAAAGCTTTTTGATGAATTGCTTATAAAACAGCTAATACTGTGTGGATAAAGAAATATAGTTCTAAAAACTAATGAAAAAGTGGAGAAAATGGCTGTGCAGGACACATATTTTGAGACATTAATTTTCATGCTATTACATATGCAAAATATAAAGTTGCCTTCATTTACATTATTGTATTAAATCAGATATTTGAGTACAAAGAACTAAAGTTATCTACTACAAAAAGACATGCACATATATAAAGTTAATTTTCAGAGATTTTGCACTGCACCAATCATCAGAATTCTTCAGTTCCATTCATAGCTACCTCCTTTAATGTTAAATGGTGACTGCAGTAAAAGTTAAATTCACGGAAATACTGCACAGAAATTGCACTCAGTTGGTCTGAAATATGCTCTGCAAAGATGCCAGAATGTATTTTATTCTTTTACAGATTATAACAAGACTTTTATAATATTCAGTTTGTGGTAGGCATTGCTAATAAAATCATTTATCCAGAGGTTTGGCCGCTATCTACTCATTGTATTCACTGATACATTAACACAGACTGCTATGAACCAAGAAAAAAATGAGAAGAAACATTTTCAGGAAAGGAAGTTTGTTGTCTGCTAAGTGGTCCCTGGTATAGATCTGGCCTAAACCAACTAGTGTTTCCAAACAGTCACAAGCACAGCTTGAGAGATAAAACCACTCAGTCCCAAAAGGAAATTTGGACTTGGCCATCATTTTTCAGGTGATCCTACATCATGCACATAGACTTTTTTCTGACTGCTGACCTCTAAACTAGGAGATGATGTGACTACATAGTAACACAGATGGAGACACAAGATTCCTAATAAAACACAGAGGGAAAAAGATCTCTTAAACAGTTCCTATGTTGTCAACTTTCATTTTATTTTAAGTACCTTGATGTTTGACATTTTTTTAAAAACTTAATTTCTTGAAATTAGGTCCTTAAATTCTAGCTTCCTTTTGAAAATCATCTTGGCAGTTCTTATTTTTTATTTTCATTTTTATTTTATTTGGGGCTTAGGGGGGAGTTTCAGAGAGCAGCTTCATACTGCAACATAAATTAATCCCCCCAGCACGTCACTGTTGAAGGGAAATTCACTACGGTAACAGAGCTGAAGGTTATTTAATACACAGACCTGTTAATCCTTTGGAAGAATTCCCACTGATTTTAAAAGCCAGATCCTACTTCATGATTTTTTCTGCATTTTTAAAAGAAATCACACTTGAAATCTACTCTTGGCATTAATAAAATTGTGATTTTACAGTAAAAATTATTAATGAGTTTTGATGCTCTCTCTGTCAAACATGAGTATATACGACTTTTGGTGGGTGTCTATTAGCATCTACCAGAGGAAAACTAGTCACACAAATCTCCCACTAAATATTACACAGGAAGAACTCAGAAGTGAAAAGTGAGTTTGCAGTAGGTGCATGGTGTGTCTTATGGATAAGCAAGAATAAGCTTCAAACTGATATGTTTTAAGTGCTGATTATCCATGATATGGGAAGTGTGTGAAAATAAGATTACTGTTTTAATCATATGTCTCATTGGTTTACCAAAAATTGTACTAGCAATAAAGTTGAATTTCTCAAAACATCAATTTTAGCCTCATGTTTTATGCTGACCTTTCCTGACATCTGAGTTTCTGCAACATTGGAAGCTGACGCTATTAGTTGCTCAGCTCTATCACACTGGAAATTTTGCTTTATTAAAATGCAGTTGCTATAGAAACACCACAGTTCTGTGATTTTTGCTAGTAGGTTGTATAAAAAAAATCTTAGCACCAATATACAAGTCAATGCACATCATTTTAAAATACTTTCTTGGTGCTCTAATGCTTTCAAAAAGAAAACATGCCAATACGAAATGTAAATGGTAGCACTTTATCTTAACTTACTGGAAGTCTGAAGGATGCTTCTCAGCCATAATCTTGGGTATACGTCACACTGATATAATATCTAGACAGAAGTGCTTCTGAAATAGCAGTTTTTTATGACTTGAAACTAAGGAGACATTTTTGAAGACCTAATTCTTCACTTTCTTTCTCTCTCTTTCTCTCTCTCTCTCTATTTTTTAATTCATACTTACTTATTCCATTTGAATATTTGTATTTCACTACCACTGTCCTTGGAGTTGGAAGGTCTCATTTCTTTCTTGATAACTCTGACAAATTTACCTTTCAAGCTTCTATCCAACTACTGTCCTTTATGTTGAGGGAAAGGGCTTTCACAGTTAATAAAGAAGCACAAAACTCTGATCAGATTTGTGCCTAGGAAATGCAATTCATAAGCATAGCAGGAATCAAACTGTCTACTAACAAAACTGCATGCTAACCTTCATTCACTTTACCATGTTAGCATTATTTATCCTACAGGCTTCTTTTAGTCTAGTTTTATCTTGTTCATTTAGGCACAGAGAATTTATTCATCTGATTGTATTCTTTAGTAACACACACAGACTGGAAGGAGGAAGTCCTGAGAATCTGGCAGAGCCATCACTTATTGTGCAAGAGAAACTGATGAATGCTGGATGGCTTAAGGTTTTAATCACAGCTCTAGTACAGATTTTCTGATTAAGTAGTAACACTAGGGAAAATATACTGTGTCAGGTAGAGGGTTTGTGTGGAAAAGTCTTTCAACCTTATCCTGGTCATTAGAAGATATGTAAAGATAAAATAAGAGCAGTTATCTGTTCGATGTTCTTTCGAAGCCTCCAACAATCTGAAGTTCAGGATACTCCAGTATCACCTTCTCCTTCCATAATTTTGCCCTGCGTGTGGTTTGGTCAAGCAAGTTTTATAATATCCAGAACCATTCAAAGTTTGCCTGTAGACTCTATGAAGAATCTTAGAGATTTTGAATTTGCTATCTGATTGTCTCACTTGACATCCTGTAGTTGCTGAAATACAGGAGTCAGTAAGTAACTGAGGGTGAGATGTGTACCTTCTTCGCATGTTACATCTTATTTGTAGATATGTCTGCACATATTTACAAAGCAAAGTTGGCACAGCACAATTACTCGCTATTTACAGACCAATGCCCAGTAAGTCCCTGACGAACAGCTGCACCCCCAGTCAATTCTCCACAGTTTTTTCACATGATCCCATATGGTATAGAATATCCTTTTGGCCAGTTTAGGTCAGCTGAATTGGTTTTCTTCTCTCCCAACTCTTTGTGTCCCTCCAGGCCCTTTGCTGGCAGGGCAGTACAAGAAGCTGAGAAACTGATATGTTCTTGTCTCTGAACAGCTTTGCTCAGCAGCAGCTAAAACATCAGTGATATTAACATTATTTTTTCTTCTAAAGCCAAAGCATAGCATCATAATAGACACTATGAAGAGCCTCAATTCTGTCCCAGCAGAAATCAGGACTGCAAATTATGTTGATCTTTTCTCTATGGATCCCTAATTTTGACAGTTTCTTTGGGGTAGGCATAGCCAGGAGAGCCGAGAGAAACTGGTGGCTCTGGTAGAAAGCTTCCCCTATGATGTCTTGGAGACAGGAAGATATTTCCTGGAGAATTCCCCTTTCCCAGCTGCCCTCTGCTCACCCACAGGAGCAGGGTGCAGATGAAGTGTTGAGGTTGGGTTAGATGTTGTGCCTCAGGCATAACGCAGCGGGACAGGCAGAGAAACAAGGAGAGAGCTCTGTTCTCCCTGTGCTTTCCCACCTGGTGGTCCCAGCCCTCCCCTTCACAAAGTCATTCATGCCATTTGCAGCAAGTCTGCCCGTAGGACACTGTGAAATGAGTGAGTCTGGACAGGAGGAAATACAGAGTGATAAGACCATCTTGGGAGTTTAATTTGATCTGCATTTAGATACATACAGGAGGACACTATTTTTTAGGTTTTAATTGTCAGCAGCCCAAGGCAATAAAACAAATTAGAAACAGCTATGACAGGGGCCAGTGGAAGAGTAGGAAACTATCAGAGAAAATGCCAGACTTGTAATGGTTTTGTGAAGTAAAATGAGTCTTCGGCACTATCTGAGCAAAATGACGGAATACAGATGAACTGCATTCAGAATGGAGGAAGTGATTAGAAAAGGTTGATTTAGTGTCGTGGCTACGAAACAGAAATCTTGAATATTTCATGCCATCAGGGAGAAAGGGGAACCACCAGTTTCCCTTAGCTCTCCTGGCTATACCTACTCCAAAGCTACTGTCAAATTTCCTCTCAAAAGATTTTTTTTTTCATTTTGCCAGTAAGACAGCATTTCAGAAAGCCCAAGAAAGTCCCCTGTGTTACAACACGTAAGGTAAAGAAATTGCTTACACCATACTTGAGTTCATCTACCTTTGAGAGTATCTGAATCTTAAATCAGAGCAGCAATAATATATTATTATTATAAACCACTTTTGATGTTAATGGGAAGTATGTCTTGCTGCATTCAATACTTATCAGTTTTATTCACGGATTATGATGCAGATCTTTAGAAGTAGAAGTCATTACTGAAGATACTGTGCTGTTCTGAAAATTAAGATGGCCCAACCAATTATTTGACAAAGATCACATAATGCAACAATGATCTTTTCTTTTTACGCAAGTAGTTTTAGATCCAACAAACTAAGGCAATGTGAACAAAGCATAATACAACAAAATAAAACAAATGATTAAAAAAAAAAAAAAGAAGCAGAGCATGTAATACGGTATACATCGGTCACAGAATCTTAAGATCTACCTGGCCCAATAAGCAAATGTAAAAGAAGGCCCCTCTCCTGGAGAAGTGGCCTGACAGCAGCTTTTTTATGGTGGGCTGGCTGTTCTTTAGATGCTTGTTGGCATGAGCAGTCTCCACCAACACTTCTGTTCCCTTATATCATGTATGAATATGTACCATACATCCATGTTTACTTGTAAATGAAGTGAACGTTTACATTTTCTATTAGAACTCACTAACTTTAAAGGCTGCCAGATACAAAACAATCTGTAAGCAATTACTCTGATTATCCTGTTATTCATTCTGGGAAAGACTCAAAGTTTTAATGCATAAATTGCCTAATGTATCTTGGACACTTTGATAATGACCTCATAAGTCACTTTTTTCTACTTCCAGGATACGATTTCTTCAAGCTACGGCAGGGGAGATACAGGCTGGACATTAGGAAGTATTACTTTTCAGAAAGGGTGGTCAGGCACTGGAATGGACTGCCCAGGGAGGTGGTGGAGTCACCGAGCCTGGGGGTGTTCAAGGAAAGACTGGATGTTGTGTTGAGGGACATGGTTTAGTGGGAGCTATTGGGAATAGGTGAACGGTTGGACTGGGTGATCTTTTAGGTCTTTTCCAACCTTGGTGATTCTATGATTCTATGATTCTATGATTTCAACAATAGTTCCACACTCAGTGCTAAATTACCATGCTACAAAGAAGAGATTACTACTATTTCAGGCTAACAAAGCAGATCATGCATATGGCAGCATTTAGTAGTAAGTCTCAATTTTGTTAGCGAATTAATATCTCCACAGAGTCTAACCTTTCTATGCAATGCATTCCATTTTGACAGTTCAGATAGTTTTAGGGTTGACGTATAGGAGCAAGTTGCAGAAAGGCATTTTTTAATCTACTTTACTCAGGCTCATATGCAATCACATACTGTACGTTGTTTTCATAGGTTGATCCACTCACAGCCAGCATTTAGGAAGAGTGAACAGGTTAGATTAGGACCTTAGTGACAGCCACACATTCATTGCTCACAGCTATTCTGCTGAAAATGTTCATGAGAAAGTGTGATCCACCTAATCTGCTCAGCTACTAAAAATTTGTAGGGTAAAAAATACTGTTGAAAGTTTCCAGTAAGTAGGTGAGTAGTTACAATACTAAGAAATATTGAAAAGAAGTAGAAGTGTAAATACAGACCACTTTTTGGTTATATTCAGACTTACACTAACTGGAACTCCTGTAGTAATACTATTCTGCATTTTAATAGGGAAAAGTTATCTCTAGGTTTTAGAAGAACCTACAGGACAAGTCTGACACCATTAAACTTAGAATCTCAGCTGCTTAGTGTTCAAGGCTTCATGGTTTGGAGCTCTGTATCATCTCTAATGTGTTTGCACCACCAGTGTTAACACAAAATTACTTGATATTAGCAGGAATTCTGTAGATCATAGGATCATAGAATCATAGAATCATTCGAGTTAGAAGGGACCTGTAAAGGTCATCTAGTCCAACTCCCCTGCAATGAAAAGGGACATCTACAGCTAGAATGATACCACAGGTGCAGTGAAGTGAATACAGATCCATTAAAATGTATGAGTTACGTATTAATAACAAATTATGGAACTTAATAATTTCCTTCTACATTCAGCTAAATAGCTGCTGAAATGAATACAACAGATGCAGGAATATAGTCTCAGCTACATATTTTTTTTTTTTATTTTATTAAATGCTTTTTTTTTTTTTTTTTTTTTTGTATTTTCAGTTTTACTTCAGCTTGATGAGTCTTCTTGTTTCAAAAGTTCAATCTAATTGATTACATGAAGTTTTATTTTGCCAAATGAACAGCCTCCCAGATGTTGTTTCCACTTTTAAATTTAAATAATTCTGGCCTGTTCTCTATAAGATCTCTTAGTTTCATGTTTCCTTTTTCAGAATATCCATTCTTCTACGAACTGTTGAAATGTTGTATTGCAGAAATGGAGAAAAGAACACAAAACAAAAACACACAAAAAGAATCAGCAATAGGGCTTCAGGGGAAGAACTGAGACGCTGCTACAGTCTTGTCATGAGGCATATCCAAGTGCAATACTTACAAAATTCCAATTCCCTTGGCATTTTCCTGCAATTGCATTATTTGTTGACTGCATTGGCTTCTTTCTGTGAATGCTATATTATTACCCTCACATGTTTTGCATGTGGAATATAGATGTTGCCCATTTATGGATTTTAGGAAGAGGAGCACTCATGGTTAGACACTGCCACTGAAGATTGGAAATGCAGAAGTTTCCTTTGCGGGAGAGATGTAAAATGAAGGGATATTGTTATTCAGGGTCCTCCTCCTTCTTTCCTCAGAAAACTGGATCTACATGTAAGATAAGTATAGGTCTGATCAAGAGTAAATTGTGACCTAAAACTCCGAGTACCTCAGCAGTATGAAGGTTTCAGGTGGTTGTGGAAGTGGAAAATCATTCACAGTTCTGGCAGCCAAAGAGAGACTAAGGATGTTTCAGAGAGGTATAACTGTGACATATGACTGCCTGTCTCTTGTGTACTTAGTGTCCCAGTGACTATAGTACTATTATTGGTGTCTTTATACTTGCAGTTTAGGAGCAGTCAAAATATAACTTTGTTTCTTTTCTTTAACTAGTTGGTGCTTCCCCATATTGTTCCAATTTCTAATCTTTCTTTTGCTGCACTCAGACATTTTGTTTCTCATTTCTTTACTGGCTGCCTGTGTTTTGACCTTGTACCCAGGCTAACCTCATCTATCTCACTGTACATTTAATCCCTTTTTCTCTTATTTTTATCAGTGCATGTGCTCTTTCCACGCCATGAGCATACCTAATCACAGCAGATGATCAGTTACCTCAAGCAGGACAAAGCTTTTTAGCTTTCTACATAATTTCCTAGCTACTGCTAATTCCTTCATTGCTTTGTTTTGCTCTGATATTTCATAGAACAGTTTATACACTGTAAATTTCTCCCTGCTTCCCTTCCGATTAAGCCACCATCTGTTATGCATTATCATCAAATGTTATTTGCAGTCCAACAAACTTGCACTACAAAATATGGGCAATTTCCCTTCATTTTCTTCTTCACTCTAGATATGGCTCTCTGTAAAACATGTTTGCAGCTGTTTGATGCTTTTTCAGAAGTCTATCTGCTTGTTCAAGGATTTATCTGCCATTTCTTCTCTTTCTCCTTCACTCCTTTTTTTGTTCTTTCAATCTCCTTTTTCTTTCCAGCATGAAATGGCAAGGAAAAAGTGCCCCCACTGCCCCTCTGCAAGGATCTGCAACTCATTCCTCCTCTTCTTTTGACATCAAGACAGATATCAAAGCAGGCATCCTTCCAGCTTATGTTATGAGCACTCTTGCCCACTCAGCTTCTTTGGTGAAACACAACACCCTGCCAGGTATAAAATATAGAAATGTATTTCTATATTTTAACATATGCTTCAATAGAGTATCTTCCCTTGCAAGTGTGAATCTTCATGTAATCTCATCTGTTGTAAATACTGACTTTCATTTAATATTTAAAGCATCTGTTCCAAAGCTTTTCATTTTGTCATTTCTAAGTGAATGCTATCAATATCCATGCAGCTGTGGTTTTCCCTCTGATAAGGAGTACAGATGTGACAGTGTCCAACACTGTGTGATGGTGTCCAACATTTTCTAAGTGTTTCTGTAGACAGGCAGACAACAGGAAGGATCAGCATCACCATTCTCCTTCTCATTATTCTTCTTGTTTTTATACGAAAATTCCCTATTTCAGTCTCACTAAATCTTGCTTACAACTTGTAAAATGTTATTTCCAGAATCAGTTCAAAAGATTATTCGTTGGACCAGCATATATTCTGTGAGTTATTTCTATCCCTGTATTACGGATGGTATGCAACTTCTTCACGGATTTCACTAACTAGAACAGATTTCTTTTCCTCTTTTCATCTATATATGAATTTTTCTCCTTGGCTTTTTATCAGTGGCCTAAACCTTGATGTTTTCTTTATGTCACCTTTCCTTCATAGCTTTCTGTTATATATTTTATCCCTTCTTAAACATCAAACCCAATCACCCTTGGTATGGACATCTTTAGTTAGCCTACAGGTAGATACAACTTTCTCTCATGGCCAATGCCTCAGATTTAAAGTAGTGGGGATTGAAGGCACTATATTATGTAGTTTGATCTTTTCCTATCTTCTGTGGGCTCAAGGCAAATTTCAGCTTTTCATTTTTCTTCAGCAACTAGGACACTATCAAACTTGTCTATCAAAAAGAAGTATTAGAAGAAAACTTTAGAATTCTTCCAGTTAAGATCATTCCATTATCTTAAACTTCTCTTCTTGTGTTCTGAGCACATTTGGAGGGAATGCATTTGTTATACAATAAAATTATTTGAATGTGTCCTTGATCTGGTTCTGTGGCTGTGTGGTGATTATGTCAGAAACTCATTTCTTATCTTCCTGAAGATAAATGAATTACAGAAAATATATACAACACCAACGGTACAGATGGCAGAGATTATGCGCTAAAAGAAAGTTAGATTTCTTCCTGTTACTTCTGAGCTTTCAAAGAGAAATGCTGTTGAAAACCTTTTAAAAAACATAGAATTGTACAATGGCCTGGGTTGAAAAGGATCACAATGATCATCTAATTTTAACCCCTTCTCTGTGCAGGGTCACCAACCAGCAGACCAGGCTGCCCAGAGCCACATCCAGCCTGGCCTTGAATGCCTCCAGGGATGGGGCATCCACAACCTCCTTGGGCAACCTGTTCCAGTGCGTCACCACCCTCGGAGTAAAAAACTTCCTCCTAATATCTAACCTAAATCTCCCAGTAAAATTTTAGATTATAAAGAGAATTATCTTAGAATAGTGACAGTAGAATAAAGAACAAATAAGTCCTCATATGAAAGTGGTAATTCATCTAACATTAGGAAGCCTTTTCTTCTGTGTTTAATCAGTATTTTCAGAACATATCTGACACCCTAAGGAGGTACAAAAATTCAGAAAAGATAGGTATGGCACAACAATGAATTAATATGGTTTTATATCATATGCCTATAGAATAAATGAAATTAGAAGTGTGATCTCAATAGGTGGGATTTTGAAGATAGATCCCAAGCACTGTAAGAAGACATTCTTGCTGCCCCCTGAGTTATAGTCTGGACAAGTTAAAATCCTCATTTGTAACAATCACTTTTCTTCATTTTGCTGAATTTTTCAATGGCTTTCGTAGAAATATTCCCCCTCCCAATATTCTTGGAACACTAAAAAAAATAATAAGGTTTCAATAAGTGAGAATTTCTGTTCCTAGTCAGAAGTCAGTGGCAGAAGTGCTGTGCTTTCAAGGTGTATTGGAATGGAGTACAAGCACAAGACCTTTTATCAGCTCTATTTAAATCCATCACTTTCGTGTTTTGTAACTTCTGGTCATAAGTCACATCACAGAAAATAGAATCAAAAGTAGGCTTAATTTATTCTCTATTAACTGCATTTCAGTAAAACCTGAGTTGCTTCAAGTCACAGTAACTGTGTGAAGCCAGTTTGAAATGGCAGATAAAAAATAGTTTCACCGTAGTCAGCTTAAATTTCTAAAGAAAAAATGTAATTCCAGAGAGGTAAACATAGTTTTGTCTTTTAAAAGATGCCCAAAGAGAACAATGTCAAGCAGAACTTCTTTCTCTTCTCTTTTTTTCTCCTTTTTTTTTTTCTTTTGAGTTCCTTTGAGAACTCAAAAATGAACCTATTTTTGCTCTGGAAAACATGTTTTAAAAAAGTTGCCAGGAAACAACGTGCCTTTAATGTCAATTTCTTTTAAGCTGTGGGCATGTTCACATAAATGTATACTCAGACTGCTCTGAACTTCATGCCATCTTTGAGCTACAGCAGCAGAGGGAGGAGTGACAGAGTGGTTCATATTAAGGTCAGTTCATGTACTTTCTGAGGGCTGTAAAACTGTCAAACAGAACAAAATAACTGGACTGTTCCAGTAGTCACAGCTGCCTCTATAGGAATGTATCTGAGGAGACAAGGAACCCAGCTTCCTTGCTTCTGTCTGCTAGCTTCTCGTCGACTTGGGGCTACTGCGGGTGGGCTTGAAACTAGACAAATGAATTGTTAGACAGACATAGTGTTTATCTTCAAAAAAAATGGCAAGTGAGTTGCAATGTTTTGGCCATTTTCATGAAGTGTGTGAGTTATTACAGTGTTTCACTAGAGGAAACTGGCTCCAAGTCCAGACAGAAGTTTAACAACACTGTCCATAATCTCATATTCCTCCCTTAATTCCTGGCTTCAGTTACTTACTCATGGGCACGTAGTGATAGGAAACGTATTCTGACTCCAGCAGAATAATGGTGTATTTATTTAACTGTCCCCAGCACCAGTTGACTCCAAAGTTATAATCAAAGCCCAAAGCTGTGGCCAGGACTTGGGATCAAGTCCCACTGAGCCCTGCCCCTTAGATGTTTTGCAAGATGCTTGCAAATTATTTCTGACTTTAAGGTAGACAATGTAAAACCATTTCTTAGCGAGTCCAAGGCTCCAAATACCTTTCTCCAGGGCAGATGGGATAGCAATAATAGTTGCGGGTTTTTTTTTTTCTAGATGATACTGAATATTGATTTTGCTATTCAAAACACCATCCTTTTTACCCAACAATTTGTATGTGGGCAATACAAACAGGCTATCTATTTTGTCCTCCAATACATGGTCAGGACCACAGTAATGCAGGTATATTAATTCCACAGAAACCAGGCATAATTAGAAAACCTTCAGATCAAAGCAGGAGCATGAGGCATGCTAATGTATGTGGGAACATTTCAACAGAGGAATAAAGCATTATCTGTTCACTGTGTCATAAAAAGACATCTTTGGCTACCTGGTGACCTCCTGAAGATCTTATTTTATCAGTGAGATGATGCCTCTTCTGAGGCAAATGTCCCCTGGAGGGGTCTGCCACTCCATAACATAGACATATGACAAAAGACATGCTCTTTGATAAATATCAGAGTAGAGGTTTATTGACAGGTGATATAACAGGAATTCAGACAGGAATATGCAAGTGGACTGGGAAAAAGGTAGGAGGTAAGATAAAATGGTTGAGGCTGCAGTGAAAACCCTGCTCTCCTGCTTGCTGTGCTGCACCCAGGCTTCTATTCAGATCTCAGGGTGTCCCTGGCCAATTTTTGTGGGGTGGCCCGTGATACCTTCTTCTTCCTGGATAATGTCTTCCCTCTCTTCCTGCCTCTTGCAGTCTTCCAAAGAGTCCTGCAAGTGACAACCTAGACCTGAAGCTGATTCCCCTGGTATGTCCTTCTACTTCCTGCATGCCTCAAAAAGAAAATATAATATTTCAGTTTCTTATGTCTCTGTGTTTGGGGACCTAGTGCATATTTATATATCTTTGGAGGTTCAAAGCTTTCCATATACTATGTGCTAAGAAAAGTGTTTAGCACACTTTCATGCTAAAGGCCTTTGCCATTGTGCAGACTTTTCTCACAGAGCACCCTGAAAGCTTTCTGAAAGCAGACATTAGACATGTCCATATCTCTGGGGAGGGGCTGCCTTCCCTTACCCATCTCTGGTACTTACAGGGATTTCCAGCCTCAGAAGAAAAAGATCAGGAAAGATGCGCTGCAAAGAGGGAGTGTATATTTCACTTAGTGAAGCTGTGAGCAAAAGAAACCCATTGCAAGTTTACCCAGACTGCGCTCTTCCCAGATGGTGCACATTTATTATTACACCCCACATATCTTCCAAAGACAGAAATGCACCAATAAACACATGTATTAAATAGGATTGTTCAGGGGAAGAAAATTTGAAAAACATTTTTCATTTGTATGAGATGCTAAAGGTAAACCATGAGAAAACTCTGAGAAAAATGCGACTACAGTGTTTTACAGCATGTACTGTGATTAACTTCAGAATTAAAAAAAAAATAATAATAAAAAATGTACAACTCTTAAAAGATGTAAACAGCATTGTCCAGAAATAAAAATATTGGAAGAAGTTTGGTTTTAAAGCATCTGTTTTTATGTGCAGCTTGTGACTGAGCTGCTTTGACACAAATTTATGTTATCTTTGTCAAAACAGTATGTTTACAATTTGAGCACGTGTACCAAGAAATTTGTTCAGCTATAAAAGTGAATTTGTGACAGAACAGTCTCATTGCAAATGGATGCAACCTTGGTGGCTTCAAAGAACTTGTATCTTCTTGTAAGAGAAGCTAGATTGCCTTGGTAGGTCTGATTCTTATTTATATGAGATTTTATATTATTCTTACCCACCCTGTCAACATTCAGAGGCTGGAAGTAGAAGTGAGTTATTTTCATATCCATTTGAAGACCCATTCACAGTCTTTTCTTGTTGTTGCTAAAGGACTGTGTGGATAAAACCCACTCCACCTTTTAATCTCTTCCCCTAACTTTTGCTGAAGCAGTTTCTGAGGGTTGTGTCCTGCTGTACAAGGGGCTGTGGAGGTGGGAGGTTGGAACAGAGGAGATATTTTGAAAGATCTCCTTGCAAAGGATGTTGAAACTTCAATTTTTGGTCTTAATTCAGCACACGACTGAATGTCATCAGAAATCTACATAGAAAATGGATTTTGGTTTTCAGTTGGAAACAGAAAGGATAGATACATTTTTCATTCCAGCCAAATAGATGAAGAGCAAGCCATTCAAAAGTGAAGGCCCTCACAAAACAATATCAAATTCAACCTTATCTCTAAATGCATCAACTTTATACACACAGCAGAAAAGAGTCTTTGCTAAAGTCATAGTGCTCAGCAGTATGTGCTCACACTGATCTCCCATAGGCCATTCCCTACCATAAAAATTACAGTATTGCAAAGATTTCCAGAAATTGAAGACTTCTGGTCAGGGGATGGCCCAATGTCGCCCTGAGTGCTATGAAGGAGAAACCCTCAACATTTGCCTGAGGCTGTGAAGCAATTTAAGAATTTGTTCCACTATCAGGTCACTGTTTTGCAGGGAAGCTCTCGCCCTCCAGAATTCTCTGCTAGAAGAAAATAATTCATTTCTCCCTTTAAATCTCACCTTTATTTTATATATATATATACATATATATATATATAGTATAATATATATAATTTACCTCTGTGTCTCTCTGCAACATTTGAGAGACCATAAATGAATGGTAATCTAGTAGATATAACTGAAAGTGAAGTACGTACCATATTTTTTATGTCTATTTTTTCCAGTTTTTTCAGAGTAAGATGATCCAATCACCTTAGCTGACAGTCAGTGACTAATGTTATAAAAGATCACAATCTACTTATACAAGAGCTTGTAGGTTATACTGTGTATCAGTGTGTTTTTTTGGTATTGTTGCTGAGTAGAATGGATTCCAAAAAGCTGTCAGCATAGCACCAAAAATGGGAAGGGCACAAATAGGGCCTGTGCAGGATCTACAAGGCTGACTGGGTTTTCAGTGCTTCCTGCTTCAAAATCATTCTTCCGTTTTCTGTTCTGAGAAGAAAAACATTTGGAAAAATCTGCCTCTGCTTTTCCACCTCCCACTCTGGGCTTCGGTGTAATGGGAATACAACAGACATTTGTCAGCTCTCATTGTCTACAGCAAAGGTGATGAGGAAGCTGTTTTCCATTAGGCTTGAACTTCTCTTTCAGAAGATGTATAAACAGATTTTATTTGAGGTCTTTCAGCTTGCTTTACAAGGATGTAGATTGTGCTTTTCTGCAAAGTAGCGTGTCCACAGCATGCAGACAACACGGGTACACACTAAGCACATCAAGAAGCTGCATTTCTGAGCTTCTTTATGCACAGATGGCAAGGATCTCACAGAGCTGCAACAGCCCAGACAGCACTGCTGAAACATTGTCACAGGTGTGAGTTAAACTACCTGAATAACCTCGGACAAAGGTAGGAGCAAAAGCGGTTTATTGTAGAAAGATGATGTAAAACTGACGCTTAACAAAGCCACAAGGTAAGGCTCAACTTTTTACTGACTGTACAGAAGATATAATCATGATGAACAGTTGCCAGCATAGGATCTTAATGCAGTGTGATGCAAGTAATGCATGATATTGGTCATTTACCAAGGCAAGTAAGGGGTCCTTAACCTCAAGGAGCATGGCTGGGAGACTTACCAACTCGAAGAGAGACCACTGCTGCACATCCAGCCTCTCAGCAGCAAATGCTGAGAACAAGCTCACTCAGCTTGTCATATTCATGGGGTAAAGCGGTTGGTTCACAAATGACGAAAGATGAAAAAGGTAAGTATAAGACTTCTTGTACCCATAACTTCTTTTGCTTTTTCTATAAATTAGTCTTGGGAGAACTTCCTGCTATTTGTGTATGTTTATTGTATGACTGAATTCCTGGTTTCCAAGCCCATGAATATTAAGGCATAAGATGCCACCTGTTCAAAGAACAGGTCAGAATTAAGGAAATTCATGGTCAGCGTCTAGGTTTTTACTATCTCTAGGTCCTGAACACAATTATCATTAATTTGGTCAAGAGTAGAGCACATCCATCACGAACATGCATATAAGATGCGTACACAGACAGACAGATAACATGCATGTGTGTACATGTAAGTGCTTCTGTTTGCACATACCATATGTATAATAAAAATGTCACACTCTCCAAAAATTCTTTGTTAAATGCAGATAGAAAAAAACATGACTTTTCTTTGAAATTTAGGTACTGATCTATTAAAGTTCAAAATATAAAAGGAGTACTTTATGTTAATTGGAGGGGAAGAAGCTGAAGTCTCATTTTTATTCATTGTTTTCTGTTTGAAAATTGCAATTTGTACATTACAATAATGTTCATTACAAGAATGTTTCTGAAAATCTCAAACATTTTGAGGATCGATTCCTGCATGCTATTCAACCAGCAATGCAGCCCAACACAAGAAGGTCACACGAAGGCTTAACTTCTCCTACGGTTTGCAGACTCTGCTATAAGTAGAAAGCAGAGAGTTCTTTGTCATTTCTCAGCTTTCTCAGAATAACCTCTAGATCTAAAATGAGAAAGATGCGAGTGGGCATGAAGAATTAAGTTGCTCCTTCTTATAGTCTTCTAGTGAAGTGGAAATAGTCTTCTCAAATGGTAGTCCTTCTCTGAGAGGAATGATCTGACAGTGTATTGAGGTAGTCTTGAGAAATTTCCCTCCAATATATTTTCCAGCTAAAAGAGATGTTAAGGAACCGACCAAACTTACCTGAAGCTCACACTTCTCTGTTTAAAAAAAAAAAAGGGGGGGTGGAGATTTGCTTATTATTTGGGTTTTTGTGGGCATTTGATGTCAAATTCTACAGTCCCTTCTTGGACTTGGGTATCAATTAGTTCTCTCAGTCAGAGCTCCCACTGAAGTCAACAAGAATTTTGATGAAAATAGGGTCTCGATGAACATTGCCAAATAATTTAGATGTGATCTATGTCTCATGGGAAAAGATGGTAGAGTGTTCTTCTAACAACTGCAAAATAGATGTGTTATGTTTAAACACAATTCCAGGAAAGATTGAGTAACATTTGTAAATCCACTGTCAACAATAACTTCTTAGCAATAAAAAGTGTTTCAGATATTACTCTTATGTGCTGACTTCATGAGACAGAAAACATGTCAGTTTATAAACCAATTCATACATTTTCTGTTCCTTGCAGTGATGTTGCAGTATTTAAATGAGTCCATTTTTGCTTTCCCAGTCTGTAGAGATCATCTTCACTACACTGAGCCTGTTCTAGACAACTTTTTTGCAGGAAACAACTTTTTTTTGAAGTGATTTTCCTTGTTCATTGAATTATTTTCATGTACAAATGATAAAAAAATGTGTTTACAATTTATGCCTAGAATTAAGCAAGTGTGGAAGTGGTTTAAATTGCTAAGATGTATATCAAAGTTTCGTCTGTTTCTAAATTCTTCTGAAAAGCTGCTTGAATTTTGAGATGAATGAGATAATTTGAGTCACCAATGGCAGATGACCACAAATCGAAAATCTCCTGAAGAACACTGAAACCTCAAGAGGCCACAGAAGACCTAAACTGCACATTTTAGAAAGCATCAGTCACAAAGCTCTTCCTTGCACACTGTGATAAATTTTACATCAAAAGATGACAACCTTATTTTGTAGAAAACAGAAGGGAGGAATAAGTGGATGTTTAATATCCTATGCTCATGTCATGACAGCAAAATTGTTCAGTGAAATCCCCTCTGCTACGTGACTACAAAAATTGAATCTTTCCCTATAATAGAGAAAGAAGGCTAAAAAATACTCTATCGAGAGTTTCATCCACTTTTTCACTGGAAAAATTTCCATCTGATCCCCACTCAAGCCAATGAACAACTTAAGACAAAATGCATAAACAAGATTCAAGAATCAGTATCAGAAGAAATGCTGGCAGGATCATCAGCGCATTTTACTACACCTGTGAAGCTGTAATTTTCCCCTGTATTTTAAAGCAAAATTATAGTTTAAACATGAAATTATATATCTGTGGGATCTAAAAACCTGGATTTGCAACTATTGGCACAACTCATGAGCATTAACTGTCTCCTTTCAAACCCTTTTTGAACACTGGTTTTGAGGAACAGGCTGGCATTATATTTCCATTTTCTTTGGGTAACACTTGAGTCGGTTACAAATTAACCTGACATTCCAACATTTCCAGAAAACGTTTCATGACAATATACAAATGAGAAATGCTCAAGAATCTTGATTTTCATAGGGGCACTTTCAGGGGCTAACCATGATATTTCTTCCAATCCATTTTATTTAATTACCACTTCCTATTGGCCTCTCCACTGGAAAGCAGTATCTTATTAGATACTAACATCTGATACTCTTTCCCTTTAGAGTAAATGAGTGTTTGGCCACAAGCCCTCTGATGCATTATTTCTTCTTCTTCTTTTTGTCTTTTTCCCAGCCACATGAGCACCAGTATAATTAGGAATGTCACCTGAGGTAATTTCCCTAATTTCTTCCTTCTCTGGTACAAAGTTGAAAATAATATTTCATATCAAATAGTCACATTTAATAGAAAAGCCTGTTACCATAGCAGTACTAGCTGATAATTTGCTAGTGTGTTTCTGTTCATGGCTGGGGTGACCTCATAGACCATGAAGGAATTGTAAAAAATAACTGTACAAGTCATGTTAAACAGAAATAAACTACAGGGAAAAAGAGGAGTAGATTTATTCCCTATTTTTTTACTATTTTTAGCATGTTTCCACATTAACTTGAAGACATAGTAGAAATGATTTTGGCAATATCTTATGGCAGTTAGTTTAGTTTTTCCCAGAATAGTACAATGACTGATGCATGTTTGGTCTTCATTGAATTCAGTTGAATTATCTGTCTGCAGACACCGAGGGGTACAGTGGATAGTTTGATTTCACAGCTGTTTAGTTTGAGCAGAGAATATTAATTAATAAATACTAATATTAATTAGGGGTGGATGTTACTAACAAGTGAAAAGATGCATTACTCATTAACAGTCAAAAATAAAATAAGCTTTTCAACAAATATATCCCCAAGGAGGGCTGCTCCAAAAGTAGTGCCTCCTATATTGTTATGTTGCCTCTCATTATCAGTGGTATGGCAGTAAAGGTTGAACTTTCCCACCAATACTCCATAATGTTTTGTTGCCATGTAACAGATCATAGAATCATAGAATCACAGAATCACAAGGTTGGAAACAACTTACAGGATCATCTAGTTCAACTGTCTTCTCATTACCACTGCTAACACTGCTACTAAGCACTAAACCACATCACTCAGATCCTCATCCAGACTCCTCTTGAAACTGCGAGGGATGGTGACTCCACCACCTCCCTGGGCAGCCATTCCAGTGCCTGACCACTCTCTGAGAGAAAAATTTTTTCCTCATGTCTAACCTAAACTTCCTCTGGTACAACTTGTGGCCATTTCCCCGGATCCTGTTCGTTGCCTGGGAGAAGGGGCCAGATCCCTCTTCACCCCAACCTCCCTTCAGGAAGTTGTACCGAGCCTCCTCTTCTACAGACTAAACAATACCAGCTCCCTCAGCCACTCCTCATAAGACTTGTGCTCCAGATCCCTCACCAGTTTCATTGCCCTTCTCTGGACACGTTCCAGGGCCTAGATGTCTTTCCTGTAGTGAGGGGACCAAAACTGAACACAGTACTCGAAGTGTGGCCTCACCAGTGCTGAGTAGAGGGGGATGATTACCTCCCCGCTCCTGCTGGCCACAGTAATGGCAGTGGAGGGGTAGTCTGACATAATGGCATTTCACATGGATGTGCAAATGAAGCAAAGATGTTACTGAATTCTTCTATGCGGAAGAAGCACCTACCGATATTCATCAACTCTTGCTGAAAGCTTGATGGAGACCAAAGAGTGAATATAAGAACAGTGAGGTGATGGGTATGGCACAGCAGTGGCAACAGAAACAGGAAAGATAAGCCATGTTCTGGACAGCTATGAAAATCTGTCAAATCATGAAATGAAGAGTGCCTCAATCAGCTCATCTGTGCAAATCATCTAATGGTGGTGACTGTGTTAGAAAATAGTGTTCTGTAGATAAGAATTTGCTCTGTCAAGCAGTGCTATTGTGCTCTTTTCTGTAATTTCCATAGAAAAAAGTAGGAGGCATTACTTTCAGAGCAACTTACGTAATTAAAAAGAATTCTTCTGCCATTTAAAAAGTGTTGTCAGGTCTTTGCTTATTTATTTTACATCAAGTAACACTGGGATGTGAGATCAGTGATATGATCTATTTTTTTTGTTGTTGTAAAAAAAAGCAGTCTTAGTTCATAGTTGCTTGAATCAAATGTAGTTTTTCTGTGGATTACCAATATTATCTTCAAGATAAGATTTAGGATTAATGACTGAGAGAAGAAGAATTTATCATTACTACAGGAAGGATCAAATACATGAGAAAAATATAAAGCTGAAATGAAGGGGTTCGAGCAGTCATCTTTAGCACAAGACAGAAATGCATGCTCTGCAGACACATTTTCTAGATTTAATAATTGTTCTTCATTTAAAACTCTATCCAAGGATTGTACGAGAACATGACTGCACAATAATTGGAAAAAAGGGTGCAGGAATAAAGATAAGAATGACATGCAAAGCAAGAAACCAACCAGTTTTGTGTTGTACTGTGTGGTGCTGAGAAGTAGTTCTCTACAGTAGTACTGATCAGTACTACTGATCAGAAGTCAAACTTTACCGTAGATTTTCCATTTAAATCCTGTTATGCTGAAATAGGTGTGATCACATGCGATATTTTCTATCATGCCCCAGAGGAATCATCTGTCTACAGTGAAAAATGATCAGGATGGACTATTGTCAGTTTAGGCCAAGTAGTAGATCAGTTTTGTAAGATTTTAGCTGCCTCATTTTTCTTCTCCATTGCCTCTGACAAATAAGTTACTTTTTTGGCTATCATGCGTACTAGAAAGAGCAGAGCAGGCATCCAGTGTGAAAAGTGTCAAAATTATCTGTCTTTTCAAAGAAGGATGACTTTCCATCTGTTTCTGTGTCACTTGGCATATTTACTTGGCTGCCAGGAAAGGAAAAGGCTTTTCCTTGCATTCCAGACAGCGAATGTGGCACTTGATCTCCTCTCAACTGTCACTCTTGTACCAGAAGAACTCAGCAAGGAAGGGAGGTCATGCAGATGTTACAGGAGAATACTGAATCACCTCCAACAAAAGCAGCCTCTGATTGTTCAGTTGGCCTTATTAAAGTTTGTATTTATGTCACATCCAGGGATGATGGAACAGATTCCGATAAGGCAAGTAATAACTCAACTGATGATGCCTCCGCACCACAGATAACACTATATCTCCTACGAGCTGGCAGTCATCAAGACATTGTTTGAGGTTGTGCAGGATATAAGAAGACATTGGAGAACTGCCTTATCTAACTATGATTCTCATCAAATCTTTTACTGTAGTTTATAAAACTGTTATTTGTTGGCATGCTAATTCAGGCTTCAATTTTACTGCAAAAGAGAAATTTTCAACTGTAATTTAGAGGTACATTGGTATTTTACTCTCCAATTTTTTTATTTTCTATCCTAGAATTACAATTTCAACCCCAAATAAGGCATTTGTACTGTGAAACAATCCATCATATATCCACATAGTCCTCTCATTGTAGTAAGGTAGGATCTCATTGTTTTAGGAGTCAGAATTCTCTTGCTCTGCTATCAAAGTGAAAAAGACAAGCAAATATGAGTAAAAGTGCAATAAAAAGACCAGGGGAACAGAAAAAATAGATTCAATAGAGTTTATCTGAAATAAACAGATCTTACAGTAAGCATGTACTCAAAAAATCTGTTCAGATCAGAATAGACTAATCCCAGAGAAAGCAGAAGACTGTGTGTTATTGTAATAATTCTCATGTAAATGAATTCACAAAAATTGGATAACTTTAATTACTGGTTTTACATTAATTTAGAAGAAAAAACTGATTTGTAGCCTCAACTAGAAAACACTAAAGGAATTATATCACCTATGACCTATCCTTTAAGGATAGGCAGAGAGAGCTGGGGCTGTTCAGCTTGGAGAAGAGAAGTCTATGAGATGACCTGATAGTGGCCTTTCAGTATCTAAAGGGGAGCTACAGGAAAGAAGGGGACAGACTCTTCAGCAGAGTCGGTGGTGACTGGACAAGGAGATATGATTTCAAGATTAATGAGGATGGATTTGTATTAGATTTAAGGAAAAAGTCTTATGCAGTGAGGGCAGCGAGGCACTGGAAAAGGTTACCCTGAGATGTGGTTGATGTCCCTGGAGACTTTCAAGGTGAGTCTGGATCAGGCCCTGGGCAACCTGGTCTAGCTGTGGTGCCCCTGTTCACTGAGGGGGAGTTGGACTAGATGACCCTTACAGGTCCCTTCCAAGTTGAAGAATTCTATGATTTTTACCACCTCAGATGATGAGCAAGAGCCATGCTACATAGAGCAGTCTTTCTTTTTTACTCTGTGCCTTGGAAGCACAGCAACAAAAGCATTACTAAGAAAGCAGTCCGTTTTTGTAGCAAAAAATATAGCTGTATTTCAACCTATCCTAGAAATAGTAATCTTTTAACTGAGGAAGCCTGAGGGCACTCTCAAATACTTGTATATATATTTTTAAGAATTTGGACCAACATAATTTATAACAAATCATGGGAAAATATTTCAATTCCTTTTCCTTATGCAACATTTCATGGTAAGTTTCCAGCAACCTTGATAAAGTTTATAATGATCCATTAGCACTGGCCTTCCATTTTCAGAGCCAATGAGAAAAGCAGAAGTTAAGATTGGTCATATAAATAAACTCTAAACCAACAGAAACAAAGTTTTAAAAGCTGATACAGCACATTGAATTTTAAACACCTATCTCAAATACAGAGTGGAATTTAAATCCCACTTGCCTTTTACTGAACTAAATTATCTGGTTCTGAGCAAGTCCAGTCAGTGCTTTATATTCTTCAGTTGAATATGATGGAACACAAGGAAGGAATAATACTGAATTATAAAAAATAGACTGATGTAGTTTACAGATTTCTAAATAAATATGTAAGCATAATACTTTTGTACCTTTTTCAGGCTTTATCACCTTGTATATACATGAGACAGTAAGCACAGAGCCAACATCTTGGCTCAATGACTGAATCAATATGAATTTTGACTCATCAGAGATAGAATTCTCTTATCAGATTTCACTCTCAAATGGCATCAGAGTGTGGAAGTGAAAAGACTTAACATGCGTTACTTTCTAAACATTTGAATCTGAAAATCTGTTATTGATCTGGAGAAGCAAGATGAGGCAGAGAATAACAGTTTTTCAGGGCAATCTTTCCAAAATCAATCAAAGACCTAGAAGTTTTCTTCTTCAAGCAGAAGGCTTGAGTTTCAAAACTAGACATCTTCAGTATGAGCATATCAGTTCATTCTGTGTGCCAGCAAGTTAATTGCTAGCTGCATAATCAGGTTTGAGTCATACAAACAACAATTTGTACATGCTAAGTAAAGCTTGGGTTTGTGAGTCTGTGTTCTCCAGAATATACCCAGTTGTCATTAAATATATCTTAGCTTCAGCTGTGATGGAATTGTTTTCTTCAGAGTATCTGTTATGATGCTATGTTTTGGTTCTAGAAGGAAAACAATGTTGATAAAACACCAACATTTATAGTTGGTGTTAAGTAGTGTACTCGGAGCACCAGAAATTTAATGCATAAACTTCCAGCACTCTGCCCCAAGCCTGTAGCACTGCATAGGGTTGTTGTGACCAAAGTGAAGGATCAAATGTTTGGTCTGGTTGAAGCTCATACAACAGGCCTTGGGCCATCAGTCCAGGTATCCCAACCTCTCTGTTACCAACCTCTCCTACCCAAAGCAGATCGACTCTTCCTTCCAGCTTGGTGTCATCTGCAAACTTACAGAGGATGCACTCAATCACCTTATCCAGTACATCAATAAAGATACTGAACAGAACAGATCCAAATACAGACCCTTGAGGAACACCACTGTGTCCAGTTGTCAGCTAGATTTAACTCCATTTACCACCACTCTCTGAGCCTAGCCATCCAGCCAATTTTTTACTCAAGTGAAGAGTGTACCTGTCCAGGCCATGGGCTGCCAGCTTCTCCAGGAGAGTACCATGGGAGACAGTGTCAAAGGCTTTGTTAAACTCCAAGTAGACTACTTCAACAAATTGCCCTCATTCACCAGGTGGGTCACTCAATCATACAAGGAGCTCAGGTTTTTCAAGCAGGACCTGCCTTTCAAGAACCCATGCTGGCTGAGTCCAATCCCCTGGTTGTCTTACTCATGCCCTGTGATTCAACAGAAGATGAGCCTTAAAAAACAATACCTGATCTCTCTTTCTGACACTGAAATTCTATTAATCTTACGAAATATTAACCTGATTCTTCTTCTCAGAAGCACTCCAATTACCCATGTCATACATGCAGACTCCTAGATGAAAGTTCCAATATTTTTATTGTACTTAGGTTACTGCCAGCAGTTTTGGAGTGAGAGGAAGATGTCAAGCTCTTTTAGGGGATTAGTACATTTCTGGTGCTGTTTTTTATATAACTTATGAATAAGAATTAGAAAATGCACTTGCCAATCCCGTGTAATTTGTGTTTCAGACTATACCCAAAATGACCATTTTTCCTTCCAACTCTGTATGGCAGAACTCCAGTTAAGTTCTACCTGAGAAAGTGAGCAGCCTAAATTTTCTCCAGACAAGTAAGACATTATGTTCAGCTTTTGCAGTTTCTCATAATAACAAAAAAGCCACATAAATATTCAAAAATATTTTGATGAACTCCAGTGAAGTAACATCAATGAGAGAGAACTCAGATACTTGCCTGCCTGTATTACAAAAATAATAATGAGTGACTGCAGACAGAAGAAGGCAAAGATTATAACCATAAATGAAGAATAATTTCTCAACATCAAACTGAGGGTGAAGGAAAGATTCTCAGTAGGGTCAATGTTGGCTGCTGCTACTATTTAGATAAAATATTTTTTCTTATTTTTTGAGCTTTTGTTTGTGTTTTGGTTTATTTGTTTGTTTTCAGGAAGAAAAAAAAAAAAAAAAAGAAATCCTGGAGAACAAATAGAGAACAAAATAACAAGGCTGGCAAGAATTACGTTTCTAATACAGACCTGATGAAATAACCCTCAGCTGTCATTCTGCTCTTGTTTTGGCTCTATTTACAGGTTCTGATTCGCTTATGTAAATATTAAGAAAAGTAAATAGATTTTTGAGAGTGCATTTCTTTTATATACACACTTATGTCTATTTCTCAGAATTTGGCCACAAGCTTTGTCTTTACTTTCACGTTTCCTGAGTGATGACAGTATTTCTCTCTGGGGATTTTCTTTGAATGCTCCATTAAAAACACATATATCAAAGCAGCGGTCATTGAGCATATGGCTATCTGGTTATACAATCATCTGCTCCAGGTAGTCAGGCTGGTGCTTATTACTTATATGGGTTCCCTCAGACTTCCTAGAGAGTGGAGACTGACAGGATAAAGTCCATCCTAGATGTGTGCCTTGACACAGAGTTATCTTTTTTTTCCTGTGGAAGGGCTCTTCACAACAGCTTGCTGTCCAGGTACTGTGAAGCACAGGTACAGTGCTTTCAGCAGGAAAGACTGCAGAATCAAGTTCCTGCTGTGAACAAATGGAGTCAACTTGGATCCTATGCCAAAAGTCTGTCAGGAGCTGCATTTGGCATAGCCTTCTGGCAAGCCATGCTTGTCTTTGGCATATTTTCATAGTAAACCATCAAGACCAGACATAAAGACAGTGGTATGGAAGTTTGCTTTTGAAATATCTTTCTGTCTTCATTTAAGAAATCAGGAAAGAAACCTAGGAATTTTTCAACTGAAATCTTTCTTCTTCCTCTTACTGTTTAACCAGGTATTTGACCAGTTCCACAAAGATACTTTACTCTCCTTTGGCCATGCTTACACATTTCCAATAACATGAGTAAACAACTGTCTCTCTTCCTCTGCCTCCTTTCTTGCTAGTAATATAGCTGGAAAGTAAATATGGAGAAACGAAACAAATAAAAATAGAGAAAATAAACAGCTAAAGCATGAAGGAAGTGTAAAGATGTAATTACAAAAGGAAATGGTGGTCTATGAATGACTGAAGGAAATAGTAAAGATAAAGATTGGAGAGAACTTTGTTCTGCTTTAGAAAGCTTGATTCAAGTCTTTATGAGTATGGAATAATGTTGAATTTACTAATGCTTATATAATAAATATGGAATCATTATCCTTCTAAGAAAGGATTTCTTCTAAGAAAGAATAAATACCTTGTTTACATTTTGCAGTTTATCCATGAAAAGAGAATGCAAACACATATTCTGATAGCTTTAAAGAAGAGCACAATCAGCAGGAGCGATTATAAAAGGGTTTGGAATAGTGATTGCAAAATGGAATCTGTAAAGAAGTCCTTTTGTATTTATTTATTTTGTATTAAATTAAATGCTATTTTTCTTAACCAACATCATTCTTTTCTTTTTGCAGCAGCATAATGCTAAATTCAAGAACTTAGATGATAGTTTGTATACTCAGACCTGAAGTACCATGAGATTCCTGATATCATTTGAAGCTAAGGAGTTGCAGTAGAGCTTTCAGTTTGCATCGAACTGTTTGCTGGATTGAGCTCACCACATTGCACATTTTTACTATTTGTACATAGGAGGTATTCCAGGCTCCTTTACATGCCCACTACAGAATGGACTAAACTGGACTATTACCATTCCCTATAGGGGATGGGGGAGTAAGAGAGCCTTTTCCAGATTTTGAATGCACAGCTCTGTGCAGGAAGGAGACTTTGCTTTCTCTTGCCATGGATTTGAAGTCACAGACCTCACTAAGATAATCACTTCCATCTTTTTGCTCAAAGCTCAAAGTAGCAACAGATCAGCAACGCGAGTATTCACTCACAGTGAAAGAGGAGAAGTCCAATATTTCAGGTTTCTCCTGTATTTGCTAAGGCAGCAGCAAACTAAGCAAAAATCTCTGACTTATCAGAATAAGGCACAAACCTCTGGGGTAGGAGGGAGTCCAGTTCTGAAGCTCTTTTGGTTGCTCTATTAAACCTCTTCTATTTACTGTAAATTTCCACTGGACAAGGAATGGATCATGAGTCATATACACAACTGTTTATCCACCAGGCTGAGAATGTCTTGACCTTCCATATTTTTGGCTCAAGATTTTTAACACAGTACATAAAAAACAGAAAACATAAAAAACCATAAAACATAAAAAACAGAAGGATACCACTTCTCACAGCATCCCAGTACAGAATTCCCATTACTTTCTGCAATGTTTATCAGCATTATAATCATAGAGAAGAAGAAGAAACAACCAAAGTGCTACTTTTCCTTAGAGTTTCCATATGACATAAGAAAGATAGTGAATGCATTGGTCACTGTACTAAGTGGACTAAGTATAATTTTACTTGTATCTGCAGTTCAGAGTCAGACTCACAGCAAACCATTTTGAAGCTATGTATGCTGGACATCAGATGTTTCGTGCGAGACCCAGAGAAGCATTCAGTGGCTACCCTCATGCCTTCTGGTCTCAACAATTACTACATAGGTGCTTGTGGCTGTGGGAGAGTGAACACAAAGATTCAGATGGCTCTTTTCAGTGCTACAGTCCTGAAGGATGCTTTTTTTTTTTTTTTTTTTTTTTTAAAATATTTTACTGGAATATTTGGAAGGTAAGAATCATCTTGGCTCAGACAAAACAGCAAAATGTCTGGCAGCACTGATGGATTTTATGCTGCTCAATCAAAAGTTCATCTTGCTATTTGCATTTCTGACTCTGAGAAGCAATTATATTAATTACTCAAATTTAAGTGTCATTTACATAGTAAACTAAAAAATGAAATTTTGTTGTAAGGTTAATACTTATGATATAATAATATGTTCAAAGAAGGCAACCCAAAAGGTACAGGCTTTATCATTGCCTTTTCACTGAATTCATGCACTTGGTTTCAATGCTCTTCATAGTGTTTCAGTATTAAATAAAACATTTCTACAGGATCCATGTCAAATAATATATCAGTTTATTTAAAAAGTAGGTAAGGAAGATAAAATAAACAGATTTTCATTTTCATTCACTTCAATTTCCAGTGGAACAGAAATCTAAAGAATAACAAATATCTATAATAAATAGCAGTGCTACAAGGATTCATTAGCTTTGAGTATGGAATACAAAATAATTTGCCTTCTAATGCAGTCTTGATCGTGTTCAGATTCATCAACTGTAATTTGTATGTTACACTCTTTTCCTCTAAAACAGCTGATAGTTTGTAAGTTTTCTGGTTAGGTTTTTAGTTTGGTTTTATTTTTATTTATTTATTTATTTGTTTGTAGTGTTGGTTTTTTTTTTTTGTTTGTTTGTTTTAAACATAGCTTACTTTTTCCACATAGGCAATATTTAGACAGATCAAGAAAAGTGAAATTTTCTCAGTAGCTTAAAATTATAAGGTCCTACATTGCAACTTTTCTAGTTCTAGGTAGAAGCAATAATTACTTAATATTTATTTTTATTTATTTATCTGTGTAATGTTGAAAGACTTCCATGTAAGCTTGGAGGCAATTATTATTTTTATGCAAGGACTTGGCTCAAGGGAGACAAACTTTGCACAAGATCTCACCTGGCACTGCTTGTATTTGCCCATCTGGAAAGCTAGTCAGAAGTAATACAAAAGCAGATGCAGCTCAAGAAATAGGTTAAATATGTACCAGGATTTTCTTTTTACTAAAATAAACAAAGATATGCAATCAGAATCATTTAGCATAGAAATCTTTATAGTTGCTGTCAAGGAAGAAGGAAACTTCTGAGAATCAGGAGAATGAAGGAAATCAAGTACACTATGGCATATATGTTTTATTCTACAGGCAAAAGAGATAAATGTATGTACAGTAGAAAGAGAACATGCTGGAAATACGCAAAATAACAGACAAGAATTTCTGAAAATTTAAGTTATATATTTTCAGAGATCTTTCTGAATTTATTTGAAATCAGGAGGTAAAAGTGAGAACAAACTGTGCACAGATGAAGGAAAAGCTCTGCCAAATGGATCTATCACTGTGACAAATAAGAACTAAAGGTCTGAACTAAGAAACAGACTCATAAAGTGAAACAGAAAGCAGGTAGGTGATAGTGTTTCAGACATCCAAATAAACCTAACAGAATGCAGGGTTTCAGCATGGTACCCCTTGCCTATTCAGAGTAGAAATAATTTTTAAGAGGCTGAAGCTCACAGAAAAAGAAATTGTGCTGGTGGAAAAACAAAGTGCGAAGAAGTTTGCTTATGAGCTTATTGGAATTGAGTTTCCCTGTAAAACTGTTTAGAAGGCTTTTTGCCTTGTTAAAGGATACTGTTAGAAAGCTTCCATCAAAAGAAGAAAAAAGCATGAAGTAAATTACTATTGGTACATGGCTGTCATACGCCAAAATAAACTATTTTCATGTTACCTCAAGAGGAATATTAACTAAATCAGTAGCAGAAGCAGTTAACATAATTTCTGTGACCACTACCACTCAAGTGCTAAGCTTGAACAGTAACAGAATTCAAGCTAGTTCAGTCCAGAAGTCCAGATAAAAGAATGATCAGGGGTTGAGTTCAGTAATAGAAAAATTCTGAAAGTTTTATTATTGATACATTCTACTCCTGTTTGGACAATATTTTTTAACTACAGGGTCTAGTATTAAATGTGGAGGGTAGTGGCTCTGCCTGCGGCGGGGGGTTGGAACTTGATTATCCTTGAGGTACCTTCCAGCCCAAGCCATTCTATGATTCTATTATTCTATGATACAGAGCAGAGGTTCTTGCCTTGTTGTAAGAAATTCTTTCTTTTATAGACAAGAAAAAAGTAGGCTTTAAAACTACAAGGCAACATAACCTCTTGTTCTTAAGGGCTATTTTCAATTTACCAATGACCATTTAACGATGACAGCTTGATGTGAAATAGGTATATGGAAAGGTCATGGCATTTCATCAGAAGGAAGATGTTGTTCTAATGCACTGCGGCCTTCAAATGTGTGCTGTTGTGGGATTTTCTGCTACTTCATGATGCTCATTTGCAGAATGTTCTTAGAAGTTGTTAATCCATATAATGGTAAATCAGTTTTGATAGAAATAACATTCTTATAGGAACATAATTTAAAAGTCAATAAGTTTAGGTAGCAGCACTTGCCCAGAAATCTTGTATTTCTGTCAAAATTTCTTTTAGTTTATTCTGCTTACTTGCAGAAGTACTAGAGTTTATGTTGCTATAATTAATGTGTATTTTAGTCCAGATAAACCCTGATAACAAACAAATAAACCACTTACAAGTCTGAAAAGAATCTTACCATAAAACAAATACAGCTAGGTGCAGCACATTTTAAAGACATTTTATTTACATCCTCACAAGTTTTCATTTCTTTCTTTCACACTCTACAGATATTTGGGAATGCTTAGAGAGGGAGGAAAGGAAAAATTAACAAATGGGCTGTGGGCAGGTTAAACAGTGGCATGAAATTCCGCAGGACAGCGGAGGCCACTTGTCATGAACAGGAGGAGTGCTACACTGTGGGATGTTCATGCAAGAATTCTTTGAAACCTCACAGTGCCACAAGAGATTCCTTCCCAAAAAGGAGGAGGGAAAAAGAAAGAAAAAAAGAAGTCTCACGTTAAAAAAAAATTCTTTACCACTGCTGACAAATAGGATTCCATAATGCTTCCTCTCTGTTTTTAATTTCTGTGTTTCTATGATTGTAACCACTGGAAGATCAGTGGTTTGCATGTCAGAGGAGAAGCTGTTTCAGTAGGGCATGGGGGAAAATGCAGTCATATTTAATAGAATGAGAACGTAAACGCAATATGTGCAAAAGACACTTGTGCCTTGTTAACTTTGTTCTTCAGACATCAAGATCTTGCTGCTGTACTGAGTATTGAAAATGGAAGGGAAAAGGACATAGCACATATTTGTCAGGAGGGAGCTGCCACCTCTCACCAAGATGGGCTGTCTCTGGTCATCTCCTCCAGGCAGAGGCTTCAGGTGAGCTCATGAGAGCATTATAGTACACCCTATGTACTATATATGTGTACTATATATACTATAGTACTATATATACTGTATGTATATATAGTGTACTATATATAGGCACTACTATAGGCCTACTGAGCAGGGGATATATAGTATAGGCACTACTGAGCAGGGACAGAGTCCTGCCTCTGCCCAACATACTGTCCTATCCCATCCACAAAGCCACAGAAACTCAGAGGAGGTTAGAGAGGCTATCTCATTTTCACACAGAGTAGAGATCTCATCACCCAGAAAAAAAGTGTTCAAAGGGAATCTAATAAGAAGATAGGATAGACTGCTCAGATTAGCTACAGGGTGCTGACACGCAAGTGATAATATTAACTTAAAAAAAGGCCAGAAACTCAATAGGAAGTATTTCATGTCCATGTTATTGCAATTTTTAGCAGTTCCAGTGAGGTACACAGTAATACATGTATTTTAATGCAATATTACTTAAGTAACTGGCCTTGCATGACCAAGTTACTTCATGATGCCTGTGCTATTAATTAACCTACTGACAAACAATGGTAATCTCTGCCAACTCACTTACAAAAAAATGCCTACTGCTATCAACTAATGTTCTCAGAGTTGAGAGCAGCTTTTCTTACAGGAGAAAAAACTTATTCAGTAGAGGCAGGTGGCAATTTGAGACAAAAAGATTTCTGCCAGGTACCTATTGGCAGTACTGTGCTCTGTAATTACTTTTATTGATCAATGGAACAATTCATGCAGTAATGTTCTTTGTATAACAGAACAAAACTTGTTCCATGTAAATTCAGACTCAACATGGTTAAGGTGTGCAATCTGGCTCATTTGTTTTGCAGCCACAAAGCACTAGCTTTCTAAATTATTATAGAAGTATCGACAGCTGTTCTTTCTATCCAGCTATTCCACCTCAAGCTGAAATTCACACTAATCCATCAGTAATTAGAAACAAGCCCTTCACAGAATACGAATAAGCAAAGAATATCTCACTAGAAGATCTGAATATATAGAAAGAAGAACAGTTAAGAACAAGTTACAGCTAGAACTGATTCCTTCTGAGACAACACCATGACTGAAAGTACTGTAGTCATAAGCAAGGTCACCACATGGAAATGTCCACACACACATACTGTGAACAGCAGGACTAGATATCATGATATAAATTCAGCTACACTGGATTGGATCTGAATTTTTAAGTTCATGTGGTGTTATGTTGCCTGGACTTCACTATAGGAGTCATCATCTTATTCAGCATTTCTGTAATGAGATCATACAACAGACAAGTCAGAAGTCACTTCAAGAACTGCTTGTAAGAACTTCATTTTCTCTTTGCAGTCAGGCTGGATGGAACTTCAGGCAGCTTGGTCTACTGAGAGGTGTGCCTGCCCATGACGGAGAGTTGGACTGGGTGATCTCTAAGATCCTTTCTTACCCAAACTATTCCATGTCTCTTTGATTCAGTGGTTCTAGTTTCTTCACTGCATTTTTATTGCACAGACATCTTTGACTGAGAACTGTCCATAATGATTAATTTTAAACAGTGTTAGTTTTGCATTTACAAATAAATCATATTTAAGGAGATCCTTTGGTCACAGAAAGACTGTCTAGATTCTGAATTAGTACTTGTGTGAGTTAAGATAGACTTACGGTATCCAGATCATGCAAGAGAATTTTTCAGTTGAAAACCTACTGCATTATTAGTTGTATATTTATTATATTCCCAGAAAACAAACAAATGAATAAAAGCTTTTCAATGAAAGTGAATCAGATTATAAACAATTTCGACATAAAATGTGCTAATTCAGTGAAATTTCTAGTTCAATCCAGCATGGCTTCCAAAATCTTGTTATTCATTATTCACAATTTATTTATGTGAGTTCTAATGAAAAAAAAAAAAAAAAAAAAGCACAAAGCAGTCTAGCTATTCATTAACCCGTCAGCTATCTCCTGGAATACATACTGATTTGCAGAGCAGAAATGGTACCACGTTTTACAGCTGCAATACTTACAAAAATTTCCACTGTCTATAAAATGCATTTGATAGTTTTAGTCAAAATATTTCCAATCTGTTTGCAGATCACAGAATAACGGTAGAAAGTAATAGAATATGTATTTCCTACCTGAATCGGGAGGATTTTTGCAACAAATTCTTGCAACAAATTCTTGCAATAAATTGGGTACATAGGTGTAGGTAGTTGAGTGGCATGACTACCCAATATTGGCCAGAGGCTATGGGAAGAAGGAAAAAAAGATCTCAAGCATGGACATTTAGGTTGTGATTTAGGCAGTTCTCTGCCTGTTCTTTAAGCCAAACAAATCTGTTGTTCTCCAGGACTGAATCTTAGCTTATAATGGGAGATCATGAGGGAGAAAACGTGGATTCTTATCACTCAGTGCACATACAGTTGAGAGGGGTGACAATGGCACTATCCAGCTGCTCTTGCTACGTGGCTGATGATGGATAGACATTTGGCCACGAAAATGTTTCCAGGACTGCAGTTCTGCAGACTGTCACAGTTGTGGGATTTATGATCAGTACAACCTCAAGCTGCCTTTGAATAATTCTCAAGTCCTCAGCTGTGAACATCAAAAAACTGGCAGCATGAGTGCAAAGAGCTTCAATAGCAAACAAGCTGGCACCAGCCCAATCCATTATCTGCTATAAAAAGATGAATGTGCAGATGTGTTCCAAATTACCATTGCTTACTTTTCATCACTGCTAACAAATAGAAGAGTGTTAGCTGCTCTCCCTTATTCTGTGGTTAGAAGAACAAAGAGCAGTGGGTCACTTTCTGTTTCTTGTTGCACTCAGCTGACACACCAATATGGAATGAATCTCTCAAGCTAACCAAATTCATCAGAAAACTCTTTGTGAATGCTGGCCATGTGTGGCTGTAACTGTTCTATGAACAACAGTTTTTATGAAACACATTTTAAATTACTGAGTAGGTTAGCAACATTATTTGGCCTTTGGTTTCAACAGCAGATTTTTACCTGAATCAATGGACTGTCTACCAGTTTACAAACTCCATCTAGCATTTCACTCCTCAGGCACAGTCATAGGTAATGAATATCCAATGTTCAGTGTGATATAAGAAAAAAAAAAAAACACACACAAAACAATACCAGGAAAACAGGAAAATATCTGATGCAATTAGAAAAGTAGGATAGAACTTAGTAGAACTAAGTTCTAAGTTCTAGGAAAGATAAGAATTTCAGAAGTCATAAGATACCCACTGTCACAGAATCATAGAATCACAGAATCATAGAATTATAGAAACATAGAATTTCTCAGGTTGTAAAAGACCTTAAAAATCACCAAGTCCAACCACAACCTAACCATACCATCCTAACTCATCATTTGTGCATTCTTGATACCCCTAGAATTGCTTTTCTGTGGCTGGCTGTGCCACGCTGAGGGAGATGCACATGCTTTCTCATAGTTCACATTCTGCTCTGAATACTCTCCCTGGAGTTGGATGAGTTAAAGTATTTTCCCAGAGTATAATGTTGCAAAACATGGTTTTGTTCCAATGTAGAATGAAAGAGATTATCACTCCCTTTTCATGTGAAATAAACACCCAAAAATACTGAGGAAGAAGGGATTCATTATAGAATAGTAAAAGTTAATTTTCAATTTTTGTATCATTTTAGGGATTAAACAGCATAACTTTAATGAGTGTTATGCACATAATATATTAGTGGCTTTTTATTGAAGTTAGTAAAAATGCTTAAAATATTCTTTGCTTCTGTTGATTAAAAAAAAGAATAAAAATATTTAAGACAGATGTTAACTAACAGTGACTAAGAACTCTTTTCTAGAGCAAAGTTTCCTTGTGTTAATTATTGAAATAATTTGCACAAGCAGGAAACACTTTAGTGGTAAAAAACAACTAAAGAATTTTTAAGAACGGATATTGCAACATAAAGTACAAAAAAAAAAAAAAAATGATGCATGAGTTCTTTTGAAGATCTCAGCTGAAATTCTTAAGGAATAAATAGTTCAATCAAGAGTAGTGTTTTCTGGCCAATCAAGTGTTTCTTTTCATCTTTTGTTTGAAAAATTAAATCCAAGTAAAATATTTGGCTGTTAAAAATTTTCTTCCACTGTGGCTAGATGTCAAATAAGCAGTTACATGATGAGATAGATTAGCAGTGTGAATCACAGTAAGCCATTTGTTCCTCCCTCCGCTCACTCTGATGTGTTGAGTTGACCCAACGTACATTATAAACTAATGATGAGCATTAGAGTTTATTAGTGAGGGCCTCTGAAGATATCTTGCATTTCTGTATTTCATAGAAAAAAAAAAAGAGCTGTCATAATACCATATAATTTTATACACTGATTTTGTTAGAAAACTTATAATAATGTCAGAGAAAAGGAGAAATACGTCAGAAAATAGTACAGTTTCATAAGATCTTCTGGTCAATTATTCCACCCATAGTCTGTCAGTTCATTTCTTTATGTGGTAGAAAATAATGCAGCTTTTATGTCTATCTCTCTCTTTATGTGTGCACTCAAGCACCCAAGCACAGCCACGCTCACACATGGCTGATAGCACTCCTCTTATTGATCTTCAGTTTAGTGCCTTCTAATTTGATATATTGCTGAGTTTCACAAAGATACAGCAAAAGAAAAAGAAAAAGAAGAAAATAAGATGTGGGTTTTTTTTTTTTGTTTTTTTTTTTTTTTCCTGATCCTTTCCTCACTTTTTTTGTTTAGGTCAAGTGCTCTCTAATTTTTCTAAATTCCAGGCCAAATATTGGCAGCGTATTTTCTTTTTCTCATTATAATATAATGGGATTTTCCCCTACAGAAGCCTATAATTCTTTAATTGTTCATCCAGTCTACTATTGGAGATTTCCTTTTAACCTGAGAGAAAGGAAGTATTTTTGAGACAGCTGACATTTAGTACTTCTGATAAGATCTAAAACAGATCAATGGAGAGGTTTCAAATGGTTACAAAGACACACACTGAATCATAATATGTGTTCACTAGAAAAACATGAAAAAAGAATCAAATCCTTATTTGTTTCTTGGAATTTTGGTTTGCCTTTGATAATAGGAAAAAAAAGCCACTGGAACCTAGAGACTGAGGATGATTAAAAATCCAGCACTGGCTGTGTTGTGACTATGCTTTCATTATTTCCTGCCCTCCTGCTTTTAATGAAGTGACAATCACGTATGCTTGCATCTAAAATCACACATTAGATCCAGTAGTAATTAGATCCAATAGTACTGCACCCTCATGGCAGCCTTACAAGTTTTGTTATTCCATATTTATACAAAACATAATCATGTTTGCTGTTATGACTATCAGATATGCCATCAGCAACATTGAGTAGCAAAAAGAAGCAAGCCATCTGCACTGGATACAAATGCCTTGCAAGGCTGTCCAGTTTTCAAGCTTTATCTGTCTTGACAGGGGGCTACAGGAAAGCTGTGGAGGGACATTTTATTAAGGGCATGTAGCAACAGACAAGGGAAAATGGTTTTAAGCTAGAAGAGAGTAGATTTAGACTAGATATCAGGGAGAAATTTACTATGAGGGTAGTGAGATGCTGGAACAGATTGCCCAGTGAAGTTGTAGATACCCCCTCCCTGAAAGCATTCAAGACCACTCCAAATGGAGCTTTGAGCAGACTGGTCTAGAGGGAGGTGACCCTGCCTAGTGCATGGGATTGGAAATAGATGATCTTAAAAGTCCCTTCCAATCCAAACCATTCTATGATTCTATGATTTAGTCAAGATGGAATCCCTTCAGGAAAAGGGTCGTCTTCTCAAGCAGAAAATAAATATAACTAAGCCAGGCAGAGCATGAGTTGGAGAGAGGTGGATCCATTTTTATAGTTTTGTACATTCCTGAGAAACTTCGGAAATAAATATTTTCTGCAACAAAAGAACAAAACCGTCATACCTGTGATAGTACTTTAATGTGTTTTGGCTAGATGTCTGAGTCATAGCTGGTGACTCTGATGAATAACAAAGTACCAGATAGAAAAAGTCACAAGGAAGGGGAAGGAATGCATGCCCAGCTTTGTCGAAACAGTGATTTTGTCTCCCACCACAGTGTCTACCTGCCTTCACCCCAGCGCAAATCTCCTTAGTGCATCTAGACTCCAAAATCCTTAATTTGCTCCATACAGAGCACCTCTAAAATTAGCTTCCTCAGATTTCACAGTGCAGTTTGCTTTGACTCTGATGTGTGGCTATAGACTTTAACTCAAACTACAGTCTCCTAAACGCACCATTAGCTTTTGAGTGGTGCGTGAACTGCTCATGACACTCAAACCTTTATTTCATCTTGCAATAAAGTCAAACACTGCTACAGATATTTTGCCCAGCTATACAAGCAGGTGAAGCTTGCAACCTGAGTTACAAAAAAATACTGTAAAGGACGGGCTCACCTGGTTGTTTGCACCAGTAAACTGAAGCAAAGGGACCTTTCCTAGGTAAACTAGGAAGAGAAAGCAAAGCCACAACTGCCAAAACACAAGATCCGTGTTGACAGTCCCTCAGGGAGTAGTCAAGCAGTGATGCCTACATCAGGTGCCTGCGGTGATCACAGCCAACAGCATGTTCCAGATTGGTGGGTTGTCCATATGTGGGATAAGTGCTTCTAATAAAACTAGGCATCAGAAAATCTGGTTTATGTTGTATATGATGTTAATCAAATTATCATAGATTTTTTGTTTAAATAAATGTATATGGAGGTTGGATGGGAAACTACTCTTTACTCTTTTAAAAGTGTTTAACAAAGCATTAATTTCAATAGATTATTTTCTTTCTGAGTTCTATAGCAATCCAACACATCTTCAAGCCAGAGCAGAACAGAGACTGATCTATTCATGGATCAGTAAGTATCAGATGCTCTTATAAACCATTTGTATCAACAGAGAAACTGTCTGAAGATTTTAACAACTTTTGTGACAATACTTATTCTTGCAAGAACAGAATATGAATTTACATCTTACTTTCTGATGTCTGACATCTACTTTCTTCTATCTACTGCATATTTATAAACAGGTACAAGAGTTAAAATAGGGTATTTGTACAAAAACAGTTCAGTCCTAGATTATGACACAGCTTAGATATGCATCTAAGTCAGTTTGCAACAATTTTGTAGATTTTGTGTCTTTTAGCAAAATCCTGTTTTCTAACCAAATAACAGGTTTGCTAACCAAACCACCATTTTTTAAATTTTATTTTATTTTATTTTTTTATCTTTTTTTTTTTTTTGCACAACAACAATCCCCACTAAGTTGTTAGTTTTACTTATTAAAGACTCATGCCTTCTCCATCAGCTCCAGAGAAGTAATGGAGGAATGCTGGGGAGAGCTGAATGCCTTGCAAACATAAACAAGCTAATGGAAGTTAAGAGGCACCTTCATACTCCCATTTAAGATAGCTTAATATCTATCCCAAGATTCAAAGATATTTCAGGCATGATCACCTGCAGTCTTGAGGGATTTCACAGGCAGGTACCATGAAATGTATTCTTAAAATGTTGTTTTATCTAAACTTGGACAATCAAAACTGCAATCACTTCCTGATGTAGTATTTGGACTTACCTCAGTAGAACCTACTCAACATCTATAATAGCAGCCTCTAAAACACACTCTGTGCATGTCCCTGTGGTGGTTACAACCCAAACTTACTGATCCTCAGGCAAAGAAAACGAAAAAGTGAATCACTGTTTTGCTTTCCTTATGCACTTGGGGAAGAAAATGCATCTGCAGAAAGTGAAGCACCACAGTTTCAGAAGCTGTAGGTTGGGACTCTGTTTTATGACGTTAATGAGCTGAAGTAACTTTGTTTCACCTCTTATTTATCAAATATCCCAAGCAGTAACCTTTCCCTAACATTGTGCTAAGCTGCAGGGGTGCACTGACTCTGATAGTGAACAGATTCATGTCAGCCAATGAGAATCATTGCCAGTTGCTTGCAATTACAAGTATCCAGGAGCCAGAGCAAATGAGATCCTGCAGGGATGACTACTGCCTTCCACTGCGGGAAGGACTGAACTTACGTACTGTAGTAACTGTACTTACATTATTTGCAGAATTTTACAAATATTTTTCAAATCTATATTAGAAGGCCACCTTTGATCAAGCAGCATGGGTATGGTCAGAGACAGAATAAGCATTCCAAGAGGACAAAATTCAGTTATAACATCACAGTTACAAGCCAAAGGAACAACTTTGTTCCTGCCTCCAGTACTCAGGAAACTGATTTCCCTTGATAGTTATCCCTGCCCTGCCAAATCCTAATTGCAGGGCAAAGAGATTGCAACATCACTCAAGGAACACATATAGCTGATTAATTACTCCATATGAAAGTTAATAGCTTACCCATTGCACAAGTAATTTTAAGAGAGCTGAATGCATAGATTGTAATATAACAGGAACAAGGGAGAGGCTGCTATCTATGGGATTATTTTTATTTGCTGTCATTGTGACAACTGCTATTTGCAGGATAGTTTGTGACTCCTCAGCAACTTTAGACATTCTGTATAAATACTCTTAATTCTCAGTTACAAACAAGATCTGTTACTGAGTTATGTCCAAACCCCAAGAACTGCTGATAGCAGAGTGTTTGCAGCCCTGCTCCTCTTTGTTTGCAACTGAAGGCCTAGGACTGCTGCACAGCTTCTTGACAGAGCTGCCATTGTCAGGGAAGCAAAATGAGACCCTGGTTGAGGCTGCAATGACAAATGAAACATTGAGAAACAGACTGAGATGCTTGTAATCATGTGTACCTGTCTGTGAACACACACATAGAAATTTTTTGCCTCTAATAGAATCTCAAATTATTTATTTCTTCCAAGTTGCATAATACTTATCTGGGACTTGTGTCACTGAAACCAACTACTGGCAAAGGGACAGAATCAGGCCAGCATGAAAGCATAGTCCTCGTGCTGTTATGCTCAACAGTGCAAGCAGTGTGTACTCCACTGTCTGTGGTCATCCCCAGAGCTTCTTGGGATCTGTTTTGTGCTAGAAAGCAAGTTGCTATGGGCAAAGAGTACACCTGCTTGGCCATAACTACAGCACATGTGGGGTTTGACTGCTGTCAGTGTGAGAAATTCATGATAAAATTAATCACACAACCCAAGAGAGCAAATATAACTAAGTTGTTCTAAACAACCTGCAGGTGCAAAACTGCACTACAAATTATTCACTAAGCATTCAGTGATACAAATATTTCCAGAAATCAGATGTTTTTAAAGAAATATTTGTCAAAAATAAAAAAAGGCCATATGTGTCTATAGCTGCACATGGCATTGAGTCTAAACAACACTCTGCTTTCTGTGAAAAGACTTCCAAATGCTTAGAATTTTTCCAAATATTGGCAACTTCATGTTAAAGTTTTCTTTTCATCAGCTGAATGGTAGTTCCTTTTCCCCCTAATGGTTCAGTTTGACTTTAACACTATTATTTTGAAATTTGAAAGGGTACTTCGTTCTCTTTACCATAATGAAAAATGGAAATTAAAGGCAGTTCTGTTAAGGGCTGCATTGATGAAACCTATGTGCATCACAAATACTCTTTCAGTATGTTTGTTTAATGCATATTATTCTGTTTGAATATTTAACTAAGTAAAATACATCATCTGTTTTCTGGTTGCACATATACCTTGCTTGTTATAAGAAATGTGAAGATCCCAGAGCATCTCATTAGAGCTTGTATATTAGTGTTTTATATGTTGGCGATTCCAGTGTATCTGAACAAGATCAAGCTAACCCACACTCTTGCTATACACAATATCCTTCTTTCCCCATTTTCCAAATACAAAATCCCATAATCACAGTCTCATTGGGAAATGCTGGCAAAACACTTTCTGAAGAAAAAGGCAGTCAAGCTCTTTTGGTGCAGCTATCCACTTGTCAGAAGTTATGGAAAAAGAGCTGTTGTCTTGAGCTACAACCCTCTGGTCTACTGTTCTAAAGCAAAGGTACACCAATCCCCAGGAAAGGCCCAGTATACATTTCCTTAGCTCAATCAGCAGGAACGAATGTATTTTACAGATTACTGCTAATGAACTTGATGATCTTGTTTCTTATAACTCATTCCCAATCAAATTTTGCAGTAAAAACAATAATATTTGTCACCTCCTCATCATATCTGGCTCTGTCTCAGTACTCAGAGGGCTGAAAATAAAGACCAGGGCTACAAGAACAGAGCGCATGCCACACCTTGGTTACATCCAAATGGCAGCACTCTTTTTTACTACCATAGCCTGTATTATTCCTACCTGTGCCTGAGCAGAGAGTGTTTTGGCATGAATATGTACTAAAACTATTCTTTGGAGTACACTAGCAATTCAAGGGAATAAATGGCCATTTATAGCGTTTAATTCCAATCATGAGGTATGTGTAGTGGTACAGATGGAGCCATAGGGTTTAAATTCAGTTCTAACACCAAGATTTTCCTTTTCAGCATACTTGAGCATGAGTGTAGTCCATACCAGAGATCACATAATAAACAGCTTCTGTTCTGCACCACATTTTTTGCAGAACTACAGACGCTGTAGTAGAATGTATATGCTAGGGTGAATCTATCATTTTTATGTCTTTGTTTTATTTACAACAAGGTTGCACTTGCTTGAGGAAAAAAAGTATCTGCAGTGTCTCAGCTAATAGATTACTAAACACAATTTGCTTCATGCAAAATATCATGAAAAATCCAAATTATATCCTCCGGTAGTATACAGATAGGAGGCAGTGGTACTTGTTTAGTTTTATATATACTCTTTTGTGTACAATTTACTATTGAAAGTTTGAAAGAGACACCACGACTATGTGTTTATGGCATGACAGAGACAGACCACGATCTAGTAGTACCTTGAGGTCAAACTATATAGTAGAAGGTAATCAAGGTTTGTATGGCCCTAAAATTGAAATCTCAGTGCCTAACGTCATCTGTAAATCAAGTCTTATGGACAATTTTATCAATCAGTGTTTGGAGGACTCACTAGAGAAGTAATAATTTGACTAAATACTAGCGAAACAGATATAGAACACAAATGACATATCAGGCACAAAAGTAGTTCTTCAGAGGAGATAGGCCAAAGCAAAAGTAGAATATACTCTTTATTTATTAGCCTAGAAATTCCTAATCAAATTGATACATTACAGAACACTACAAAGGCAGTGAGGCATAGGTTTTATTACATTTCCTTTTAGCAAAGGCAGGTTTCTTCCTTTTCTACTTGCCAAATCACTGTAGCTTTTGAAGATCCAGGATTCTCTGCCAAACACTGAGAACACAAAGGCTCAAACATATATCTCCATAAAACTAACCTTCTATTTTTGCACTCTAATATTCCCAGGAAAAAACAAAAGCAAACAGAAAGAAAACAAAAGACCACCAAAACCAGAAAGAAAACAAAAGACCACCAAAACTAGGATGTTTTTAAAAACTTCTATTTCTGCCACTGGGACCAACCACAGAAAAGATGAGAAACTCGGCAGTTCCCTTGGACACTGCTTGCTCTTTGTAAAGGTGAACACTCAAAAGGATAGCTCATGAGCAAACCCACCATCTTCAAAAACCTTTCATTTTCAGGACATTTATCAGCTGCATTTTCACCTACTGCTAAGAAGTTTTAAAGATAAGAATAAATAATAATAACTCTGCATGCAACAGATAGCTGCCTGGACTAGAAAAATACCAGGGAACTTAAAATGTGCTGTGTGGTTCATATTATCATTACTCTTTATTATTAAGAACTGCCTACACAATATTCAGTGCTATGACATATACTCTGTCATTGGATAAGTCTATTATCATTAAAAAGCACATGCAATGGTACACAGCAGTTCAGGACACCACAGTCTTCTCACCTGCATTCAGATTAAGACTGAAGCATATACTCACTAGAAGAAAGCTTGAATACCTCCTTGATTGGCATTTCATTAAATGTGACCAGAAGTGCAGCCTGCTTCTTTTTTTTCTTTAAATTTAAGAACTGTTCTACAAAAATTATCTTCTATTCCTTCAGCTGAAAGGAGGAAAAACAACCCTTGTTTCACAATATTATCTCTTTAAGCCAGAATGCATAAAAAAGCTAAGATTTTTCCACTTCATATAAATCATACATTAAAATGTAAGATTAATTTGCACTATATCCATCTGTCCTAAAATACATGAACAGAAACATTACAAGTATAGAGTTCTCTTCTTTTTGCTTCCAAACACAGTGTTTCTTTTAGGAGTTTTGTAAAACTTACCAAATAAAAATCCTTTGGGGTTGGTGATGATTTGGCAATGGCTGGAGTTCCCCATCTGGTTCAGCCTTGTACAGAGAGCAGGAATGCTGCTTTTCTTGTTCATATTTCAAGACAGAACCACCACCATATTTTTCAAGGCCAGGCTATTGCTCCGTGAGAGCACTCAGACAAAGCATATGTGACTAAATGACATATCATATACTTTGCAAATTTAAAACTGCAGGAACTACAGGGATTTAATAGCGTTTATTACCAGCACAGAGTCCTCCTTTTCTGTTTGTTCCCTCTCTCTAACCTTCCTTTCAGTCCATAAACCGATGCAGAATTGATGGATTACACAATTTTCCTCAGAATTATATCTATTGTTTCAGGGAAAGGAGTGTTATTTTTCAAAGCACTCATTCAGAAACTTGGCAGAGAGATGCCTGATCACATTGGTACTCTACGCCCCTTAGGATGCTTCTCTTTTGTTTTAGGAAAGAGGATAGAGAATATTAAGAAGAAAAAAAAAACAAAAAAACACAAAACATCACATATGGCAAAGAAAAGGGAACAGACATTGCAATATTTCTTCTGTAAGTAATCATGTTCCTGAATTTGGTACAAATACGATGAAGAGGACAACTGGATGCTTTGCAAACCCTAGATGTCCTGGATTAATGTTGAATAATGAAATGTTAAGTAATGAAATAATCAGTCCAGGAGGGTACTGCTAAGATGATTCTTCTGATTATCTGCACTTACCAGTTAGATTCAAGCCAGCAGCAGGATTTGAGTGCTTTGCCTGAATTCATACAATCACAGAAGGCAAGGCCCTTTGGGCTCGTCAGACCCAATCCCTGCTCCACCAGGGACACCTAGAACAGGGGGCCAGGATCAAGTGCAGACAGCTTTCTTTCAGATGCAACCATGTGCAGACAGCTTCAAATGAAATCAAACCAGAAGATGTGCTCCCAGGGAATGCTTCTCCAAGCAGTAAAACACTCAGCCTCCTGACTTTAAAGCAAGAAAGCAAACTCCCCTAAAATGTACATGGCATGAATGCCACATCCATAGCACTCATGACTAATAGGAACCTTGCCTCTGTGGCCACTTTAGGGTACAATTTGTGCACATAGCCATCAAATCTGTTTGTGCAAATAAGAGAGGCCTTTGTGTACGGCCATTCTGGGAAATTGGGTTCAGGGAGTGTTCATTTTCTGGAACAGTTACTCTTTATTTGCTACTCGTCAGTATTCCAAAGCATGTAACAGAGGGCGCTATACCTGAGACGAATAAAATCAGAAACATCTGCTTTTCAAAATTTTAAAATGAAAGTTTTAAGAGTTTTAAGACCATTTTTTTCATTGGTAGAAGAGGATATGTCCAACAGAAATTACGAAGCTGAGGTTTTCAAAAAAATGTTTTCAGTGTTGTTATACCCACATGAGCAGCTGCATATTTACAACTGTCTGCAATTGAAAATGGATGAATGTATTTGTTACCTAAAGCCACCAATAACCCATTTGATTAAAAAGAGGATTTTCAGATCTACAGTCCTTGTTCTTCCATATGTTTAAAAAGGGAAAATCACAGCAAAATGAACGCTGCAAAATCTGATCTGTGTCTCCAGAAGCAGTCAAATTCTTGTTTGTTGCCTACACACATTAACCCAGGCATAAGGTGCCGAAAAACAGCATTAAGGACAAATATGTATTTATGAATTAGGGAGGATAATCAGAGAAATCTGGATGAATTATTATTATTCCAAAGCAGTGATAGCTCACTATGTAGAAAAAAACATAGTTTCTCACAAATTATCATTTCTGTGTACAAGACAAATGGAAGAATTGTAATTTCAAAAGTTGAGTTTATGATACTTGTATGTAGTATTTCAGACACTTTTGTGAATGCAACAGTAAATTTCTGCTGGTTTGGGGAAAAAGAAAAGAATATCAGTAAAAAATTGAGTTCACATTTTCACTGTGTGTGGGAAAAACAGAGTATGTCAGCATACCAATTTCAGAGCTAATTAGAAGCAATTTTTACATCAGAACAATGTCCAAAAAGTGGGAGGAAAAGATATTGCTCTGCTGAAGAGACTTCTCATAGTTGCAAAGTTCTAGATTTTTATACAATAAATTATGGAGCAAGCAGCTAGAACATGGTAGATACAAAATTCCATTTTTAAGATGTTCAGAATGAAACAATCTCTCATGGTTTTTTTTTTGTTTTGTTTTGTTTTGTTTTGTTTTAATTTTCATATGGAGCAGTTATCCTTGCAAAAAGTCATTTGGTAAAATAGGTCCATAAACTGTTTTTATCATGCTATTCTAGTGAGGTGCTGAGTCAGAGCTTCCAAACTCAAAGATTACGGTATCAAGCATAACCAGGGGGCAAATTTAGAATAAAAGAAATGCTATTTAATGTGACAGCTTTCTCAGCTCTGTTTCAGAAGGAAATATATTTTTAAAGATTCTTTAATTAACTTGTTTCAGACATCTCATACTCCTGACAAAGATCACATTGAGAATAGATAAAAATCCCACATTAATATTTCTTCCAAGTACTATAGGTTGAAGTGAGACAGTAAATTAATTCAACCTATGTCAATGCCTTCAGAATATTGCTGTCTTTTTCCCCATTGATGCCACTGTATAGAAGGCAATCAAAGTAAAGATTAAACACAGGGTCATCACTCAAACTCTTGTGATTTCTGTGTTAGATTGGAACACAGTTTCAGGTGAAGATAGCATTTAAGAAGCCTGTTGTATACAAACAAGGATTTCATGAAGATGGGCTGCCAGCTTCCCCAGGAGGGTGCTGTGGGAGACAGTGTCAAAGGCTTTGCTGAAGTCTAGGTAGACTACATCAACAACCTTTCCCTCATCCTCCGGGTGGGTCACAAGGAGACAAAATTGGCAGGACCTGCCTTTCATGAATCCATGCTGGCTAGGCTTGATCCCCTGATTGTCTCACACATGCTGTGTAATTGCATTCAAGACAATCTGCTCTATAACCTTCACAACATACAAGCATATCTTCAGAATTGTTTTATGATTACACTCTAAAGTATATTTGAAGAAGGGAAGTCCTGTATTTAGTCCAGTATTCTGCAAAATACATGAGCCCAGTCACACTTCTGGGCACCAGAAAGCAAATTGTTTTCCTCCAGTCCCTTGAATTTACTTGGGTTCATTTTGTGGTCTGTGATAGGGAGAGTGTGAATATTTGTGATAGTTAATGATTTTAAAATAGTATTTAACAGATTGAAATGGTTTAATGGCATTTTGCTGAAGACGGTTTGGACTAGAATTTATATTAGATGATTGATCAGGATCAGGGTTTGAAAACAGCTGAAAAACAGCTTTGAAAGTTCTCCAAAGTGACTGGAATCATAATTAATGGCTTGCATTAAATTCAGCCTTCCCTGATAATAAGAGACACCAATATTTATGGAACTTTTTTGTTTGATTGTCTTGCAGCTTTGTTTTCTTGCAATACTTATTTGTTTTTCAGCAACACTGGCATTGCAGTGTCACCAGTCCAAATTGTCGTTCTTGAAGCAGAGCTGTCAGAGGGCCACTTGCTAGTTCAGTGATAGCATGTTGTTTAGAAATCTGTGGAGAACAACATCACTTTCACTTATATATGTTCTGATAAGACACCTGTCTGCTTCTCAAATTATGATTTATTTCATCTTACAACTCAGCTAAGGAAAAAAAAGAAAAGGAAAAAAAAATCATTGTTAAAGACAGACATACATATGACTTTTCAGAAGTGCTCAAGAAAACTCAGGTATAAGAATCAATTTAATCATAATTTTAAACTACATCACTTACAGCATACATTAGCAATCAGCCAGTCAAAAAACAAACAACAAAAACCAACCTTTATTCCAAAGAAAAACAGCAGATTTCTTCAATACTTCAGTAAAAACACTTCTTAAGTAGCATGCTTTACTGTTTGAAAATAAGGTTCACATCAACAAACCATTTCTTACAGACTCATCAGTACCGATTCCATACTGGTGATTCACACTTCTAAAAACAATTTAATTGTTGCCATGTGGCATTTCATACACACAAGCAGATTTAACAGTTCATAAGATAATTTTTCAGGTGATGTTTCCACTGTCACTGCAGCAACGTTATTCCCAAAACTGGCTTTGCAAAGGCAACCTCTCTGAATGCCATGGGTGCTAGTGCTTGGTTCAGGTAAAACCACCAGCTGTTCTCCTTGGAATCATTGCATGGAACAATTGTTGTTGGTGAGATCAGAGCAGAAATGACTGTGGGTGGCCAAAGGACTGCTCTGTACACTGTAATGCAGAAATCCTGTGGATAAAGCAGACCAGTTGCTTCAGAAGCTTTGCTAGGATGGTGCACAGCTGAAGCAGCAGCACCATGGATTGGCAGATGGAGTATAACAAATTCTGACAATGGCCACAGGAGCATTGCAGGAGATGGCTGCAATGTAGCTCCTGCGCAGCAACCTCCACAAGGCTATTTTACCCCACTTGGGAAGAAAAAATATTCCCACTCTTCATTCATATTGAGAAAGATCTTTTTGGTTTTTATTCCCCACATTTTCCATATTCATTGTCTAAAATTGGTCAGCCAGCACCACCGTATTTGTAAAAACTCATTAATCACATCTCTAGTGGTTCTCTTGTTTATGAGATTCGTCTGTGATTTACAGGGTTGGCATAGTGAATAAAACTTGATTGTTGCTATTTCAACCATTAGTCACATTTCTAACATTTGGAACTGATCGTTTGGAATTTTCATACTGTCAAAAATATATTTCAGTTTGTAATTAGCTTGTTAGCTTTTGTTTATTCCACCACATGGAGTTTCCTCTTAATTTTAAATAACAAAAGTTGATTTTTTGTTGTCTTTTATTAGGGAATGTTTAGATTTCCTAATCTGAAGACCATGATTTCATGATAGAATTGCAATTACAATGCTTATCTTGTTTTCCAAGGAAGTGTTTAATTAAGTGAGCTGAATCAAGCCAACTGTTCAGGAAGAAAAGCTGAGGACAGAGAAGAGTACTACTTGATATGGTGTTTCAGCGCAGTATCAGTTACACATCGTGACTTGGATCCCTACAGAAGCAAAGCACTTCTGCTCACGTGTGACCAGGATATTCCACATGCAGAAAGAGAAATGTAAACGTATAACTTGTTCCACACAAAAGTACACTTCCTATTTGCATCTGTAGACACTTATCTGTAACCACATAGGTCTAAATCTATTTAAAAATCACAAAGTCACAGAATTTTAGGGTTGGAAGGGACCTTCGGATACCATCTTAGTCCAATCCCCCTGCTAACGCAGGTTTCCTACAGCAGGTAGCACAGTGGGAGGAGTGTAGAGGGATTTTTATTGATGAATATAATTACCTCTAACTGTATGCAACCATCACTACTGTTACTAACTACAGAAATTAGCAGTTAAAGTTCATTATCTAGTCAATGCAGAAGCCAAACACCTCCAAAGGCATGATTTACTCCTGTCTGTTTCACACAGTTCTTTTGGGCTGGGTTAGCTAAAGTTAGATGCACTTCTATTCTCCTTAACTCACTGTTATGAGATCTTGGTTGATCTCTCACGTAAACCATCTGTTTCAATTGCCCACATTTCTGAACGTAAGCAATCTAAATTTATTTTTACCCAGCATCTCCAGTTGTCACATATCATAGACCATTCAGACCAAGCTGACTTTATTATTAAAATATCTTTCAAAAACATTCTGCCAACATGTAAATTGTCTTTCTTCTCCCATTATTTTTCTTTCAATATAAACTAGCATTCTGTTTTCAATTAAACAAAGCTCATGACTGTAATGACTCAACACTGTATTTTGGCTTAATTTAACACCCAGTGTTTAGATTAGCAACTATTGTTAAGATCTTTTAAGCCTTCATAACATCTATTTGTAGCTTTAGCTCTGCTGAAAGACACCTTTTGTTAGATTAATTATCATATCTCAGTCTTAAAAATCTCTGAAATGAAACTATTGATCCTGACAGTGAATTTAGCTGATATAGAATAAACACTTATACATGGATATTGCAACTTATTGTATCTACAGTTTCATTTAAGTGCTTAGTGGGCACACTGACATTCATGTAGGTATACTGTGAGTATATGCTAGACAATTCTTACAGTTTTCATGTTATATATAAATGGTCCCCAGCAGCACTTGTAAGGTGCAATGTAATTATAGCAATCAAAGAGATTGTATAGTTGGGACAGTAAGAAGAGGCAAAGTCTGTGCAGATCCCTAAAATCATCATTAAACAAGTGTTCATTATTAAAGAGGATAACAGATGGAACGGGAAGGAAAATCTAACTTAGATCTGATCACTTAGATATGATCAGATGCAGAACTGATTTCTTTAAAGAGTGACTGTAAGAGCTTAAGTCTGCCATTTTGGGCACCTCAGCTTGGGTCTATTTAACTTCAGCTTAAATAGTGCTTACTTGTGTGGGGAGATTTGATTAAAGCAGTCTTTGTCTTTTTGCCTATCATGAAACTGTTAGAATTGATTCTGTGCCTTGTCTGGTCTCATTCATTTATCTAGCATAATATGAGCATTTCCTGCAGCACAACGTAAGCATGAAGACTAGAAAATGAGCATCTGAAATATTGAAAAGCAAGGAAACCCTACTCAGATGCTACTGCTCTTGTTACATAATATCCTTACATACAAGACATCAAATACAACTTTTGACATTATCATTCAGAAGACTTAGTTTTACAAGAAAGATACATTACAAAGAGAATGAAAAGGTAACCATCTCTGATGTCTTAGCAGCTATTCCATATTTTCTGTGACTGCACAAAGTGACTAAAAGCAGACATAAAAGCAAAGCTGTTGAAAGCATTATACTTTATAAATGTTACCCTGTGAGCTTGTTCAAAGTCACAATAAGATCTGAGCATTGTAATGATATTGAGAAAGAGCATTACGGAATGTACTTTTACAAGTAATTTAAAACAAATGGACATTCATACATAATTATTCGAGGCTGTGGCAGTAGGGACTGGAGAAAGGCATATAATCATAGAATCTTAGAATTATTAAGATTTAAAAAGACTTCTAAGATAATCTAGTCCAACCACCAACCCAGAACAACCATGCGTACTAAACCATCTCTCATCTAGTCCTATCTTCCCCATTATGGGTATAATCTTCTAGCCATAACCACAGCTGTCAAAATTTCCCTCCTCTCCCATGCAGGTCCCTGGCTGACAAAGTCTTCAAAAACATTCAGTCTTACTTTTTAATGACTTCTTGTATACTTTTTTAAAAGTTACTTGATTTTTCTCTGCTTTGTGTCCTCCCTCTACAAAGCAGTGATGCCCATACTCATAATGTCTTATAAAGCATGTACAAAAATGACAGAATTGTCTTCCTGAAACTGAGAGAGGTGAAATTGAATGAGGCTGTTTCTGTGTAACTAAATGCAAACTTGGAAAAGAAAATTTAAGACATTTCAAGAGATAATCAGAACATCAGGAAATGCTGAAATACTTCTGACATCCAAAGAAGTAAGGTTACCATCAATTAACCTTTCCTGTACACACTTATAAATTATTCAGTCACATAATGGAATTTAAATTTAAGTGCAGTTGCATAGATCCCTAGATTGTACTTAGAGCTGGTTTAAAATGCAGGGTCTGAAATGCACTTAAGTGTTACATTGAATGGCAATGAAATCTGAAAGTCTGAAACCTTGCAACAGGGCTCTGCTGATTCACAGAGCTCTAGCAAGCAGGTTGGGAGCTGGGGGATTGATCTGCTTCATACCTGTAGGCAGGATGTTAACTGTTTACACAATGAGTTCCCTGCTCTGTCGACTCCAGGAACAGTAACTCTTCCATAAGCAGAATTCATGGTTAGAGTACATATAGAACTATGGAGGGACTATGCTTATTTTACTGCTCCTGAAGGACATGAGTATCTCAATAGTACAAACAAAAGCACTGTGATTGGAAGACACAAAACACTATATATATACATGTTGAAAAATTGTGTTGAAATCATCTCATTCAGGTGAATGAACACACTTGGCTCTGGAATTTATTGTGTTGCTCATGCTTTCCCTCCCATCTATGAAATGAAGGAGCACAATAGGACAGAGTAGGGCTCAGATTGTTCAGAGTAGATTGATAGCGGCCTTTCTGTATCCAAAGGGTGCCTGTAAGCAAGAAGGGGACAGACTCTTCAGCAGGGTCTGTTTTGACAGGACAAGGGAAAATGGTTTCAAATGAAAAGGGGGCAGATTTAGATTGGATACGAGGAAGAAGTGTTTTACAGTGAGGATACTGAGGCACTGGAACAGGTTGCCCAGAGTGGTGGTAGATGCCCCACCCCTTAGAGGCACTAATTGTCAGGCTGGACAGGGCTCTGAACACCTGATCTAATTGTAGGTGCCCCTGTTCATTGCAGAGGATTTGGACCAGATGACCTTTAAGGGTCCCTTCCAACACAAACTATTCTGTGGTTCTATGATTCAGCCAGCATTTTATCTGTACATTTTTCTGTGTAGGAAACACTGCAGTCAGTCCCTATTTGCATTGCAGTTAAATGCTAGAATAGCAGATGTTGACTGAAAATCCTATGTGTATACGTGAAAATTATGTTTTATACAGTCACTTCTGTCTGCTTTATAAATAATTTGTAAAATCTAATGTTAGTCATGCTACAAAAAAAATCGAATAGTTCACATGCATAATTTGGAAAACTAAGCTATGAGACTTCTGAATGGAGAGCTAGTCACTTAAGAATGTGTTTGTTTGTCATTTGGCTAAATTGGAACCAGACAATCTAAGTGTATCCAGATGGAAAGTATTACTACAATAAAAAATAAAAATAAAAAAAGCCAGAAAATTATATCTGAGCACTGGCCTATAGAGTTACTCAAATGATCAAACAAAGCCTGTGGAACAAAATATTCCTATAGGATCACCCTAACTTTCTCAAGATTATAGAGAAGGCTTTGCTGAAGGAGTTCAATTTTGAAATCTAGTATGAAAAACTCCTGCCAAGTTTTACAAAGATTTATTTCAACAGTCACAGTGATTGCATGCTTCTTCAACATAAAAGCTAGATGGCTTGTAATACAGTATTACTACACCAGGACATATGTACAGGATCATTAAGGGCAGCTAAATTAAATAGATATGCAGGAAAGCCAGACTGTCCTTACAAACCTAAAGTGCAATCAGCTGCTTCCACAAAGCTTGCCTCAGTGGCCCAGAGCTTGGCAAGCTGAAGTATGACCAATGTGTAAGTGTTTTACTCATAAATTGTCCCTCAGATCATGCCTGAGCCGTGGGAATAAAACATTTTTGCTTGGAGGTTTGTGACTTTGGGAGAACAAAAATTTTTACGCAGGAAATATAAATCTCTTCTTTAAAAAGCAAAATATATAAATGAGGGAATAGGAGCCTCCCTGAGTCTGTGTCCTCAGACATCCAGGAGCTCTCTACAGCTTCACATGCTGACCCTGCATTGCACAGGTTGCTTCTCAGGAGAGATGAGCTCTCCATCAGCCTTTACAGGCTGACCTAGGGAATCACCGCAGAGCCAGAGAGGTCAACCCAAAAGGCTGCAATTAGAGCCTGGTGAGAAAACAAAGTTTGCTTTGGCTTCACATTCTGAAGCTGCTTCTTGTTTCAACAAATGCCTCTTAACTTTGCTCCCAGCCCCTTTTTCTCCTCATCCATGTCTGGAGGAAACCCTCACTGGATATTACTGGATATTGAGAATATTAACGCAAGACAACTAAAGGAAAAAGGACTATTTTAACCTAAGGTACACTGAGGTAACTATTTTAACTAAGGTACACTGAGGCAGCTGACATTGCTAGACAATAGTTACCCAGAATCCATGTTTTGGAAAGAACATGCTGAAAAGTCTGTCGAAAACAAAAGAAAATGTCTGTAAATGTGAACCAAAACACACATTCTGAGAAAGAAACAAGAACTATACTGCTTACTTGAAAGGCAGATGTTATCTATAGGTATTTTTAACTGATGATTGTTATTTATTTTGTCTGGAAGCAAGCTTGCTATTTCCACATATTTTTTGTGTGTGGATTTTTTTATTTTTTTATTTTTACCAATTTCTGCTATTGAGTGGTATCTATAGATAAGATACAGCCAGAAGAGCTGTTTGTGTAATTGCACCTTCAGAGAAGCAGTTAAATCCCCTCTTTCAGTGCTGCCCTTACACCCACATCCTCTTAATTCATATGCAGTGCCTTATCTCCTGCTGTCTGGCCTGTGAATTATGTGTCTGCTTCTATGTTCTCTGCCAGTGTTTGCTCATCTAGGGTTGGTCATTTTTCACCTACTAAGATATACAGTCATCACAGTTACCAGTCGTGCCTCCATGGTAGAAAATGAAAAGAATGTCCTTTCACTTTGCTATTTAACCCTGTTAGTGCTAAAAGAGACTAAGGATAGAACTCATCATAATATGCTTTCTAATTGAGATCAACCTGGGAGCTGGAAAATTCAGTAATGTTTCCTTAGTATTTTGTTACTAAAGTTACCAGAGCCTGCAGCAGCCTTGGCTTCTATCCATGAAGCACTCATAAATCACTGTGGGTTTGGTCTGCTCTTCCGCATTACGGCACACAGCAGGCTGAGCAGAGGAAGAGACAAATTAAATGGAGAGACACAGAAGTGTGTGTGAATGAGAGAACACTGCAGGACAGCAAATGGTTTCCTAAAAGGACCAAGAGGCATTTAATCATATGGACCATATGAGTGACAGGAATTGCTCCCTAAGCTGGAAGATGCATCTGGCTCCAGCTCTGCTGTTAAGGCACTGTAACCCCAAACATGCAGTGCAAAGCATCACATATCAGAGGAGTGACTGTCCTACTGATATTGCTGCCAAAATGCTTCAAGGGTGTGGGTGAATGGAAGAAAAATACAAAGAGTTGCTTTTCAGCCCAAATTACTGGCAGGAGAATAACATGCATTTTAATGTTAATTCTGTTCCCAGAAGAGCATTCAAGAAATCAAATACATATGGGATTTCCAATAGCACATCTTAAGGGGATTCCTCTATTTGTTATGCCTCTCATTAAGAAATTAATTGCTGACAAATTTATCACATATGACACGCCCACATCTTCAGCTATCTTTGGCTATGTTTCTCTGTAGTCCCTTCTTCTCCACACTATCATAAAAGCCTCTTGGGGTGCCAATAAGAATAGATTTTATGCAAATTACCGAGTGTAAAAACAAAAAAGGCAAGTTAACACTTTGCCCACAAAACACTGGCACTGCTTTCAAAGGAAAAAAAAACCATCCCCCCCTAGAAAACAACCTTCCCCTCACCCAAACAAACAAACAAAACAACCAAACCCAGAGGACATGCCAGAAGCTTTGCCAGGTTATCTTTCCCATCCAGTTGAGACTGGGTTTTCTTTGTTTTCTTTTTTTCCAGAGAGACTTGAGGGATCAACAGAAATTTCTTAAAATCACTGATGGTGGGCAGCAGTTATGAGAAAAAGATTTATCACCATAACAAACTCATCTCCTCTTAGGAAATTACAGTTTGCCAGACCTCTCCCTGCAGCAACACCTTGGCATTTTATGGGGCTGATGCTATTGCAATACAGCTCCCAGGGGCAGCAACCCAGGCAGGTGATAACTCTGCGAAAAAGCCCTTTGCCCAGGCGATGCATCAGCATTCTGGTAACGCAGCTGATGTACGATTGCGTGTCCAAGTAACACCGTGAACTTGCACATTCCTCAGATTAGTGCAAGGTTCTAGTAGAGCATGTGCTGCAAAACTATTGCTGCTGGATTCTGGCAGGCACCCAAGGAAGAACGGCACCTGCAGCAAGGTCAGGGAAATACTGGCTAGAACTTTTGAAACACCTTCGGTTCAATTCTATTTTTATGGTACTAAAAACAACAAAAAAGTAAAAAGTAACTTTTTTGCAGACTTGAGCTAAATCACCTGACGTTTGTTTTCCCATGAAGGCTCCAGGAACAATCAACATATTTGCTATAGGAAAGCATAAAAGCATATTCCCAAATGATAGTTACAGTTCCTGAAATGGCTCTGCTGCCAGCAGTGCTTTATGACCTCGCAATATTCAGCTTTTAAAGTGCCCTTTCTTTTACCTGAGACAGAATTAGTATGAAAATATTAAGAATATCTGGTGCCGGTTAACACCATAAATGATCAATATTGTTGAAATTAATGTGAAAACCTTTTTTCTTATCTTTCTCAGCAGTGTGCAGCAGTGATAGCGCTTACCTTGTAATCCAGAAAATGTAGTGGAAGCTTAGTCGAGTAAAAGAGCTATGGTAGTACATGGGATGGTATCTTCCACTGATCCAAAAAGATATCTGTATTGCTAAATAGTACTGCCCATGGCAATTAGTTTTACAGAGCCAGTACACAAGACTGATAGCAATCCATGAACAGGATACCTCTGGGCTTCCCTTCTTCAGTTCAATCAACCTGTGCTGCTAACCAGACACAAATCTCACTGGCTCAATGCCTACATTATAACCAGGGAATATAGAAGCTTAAAAAGCTGTAGTCTAGACGGAACTGGAAATTTTAATATGATTTGAATGGTTCAGAGGGGGCACACCTATGCTTTCTGTCCCATTCAGAACCTTAACACATCTAACTGTTTTATAGACAGGGCAAGTTTTAAACAATTCACATTGCAAGGCTTCGATAAAACAGGAAGTTCTATACCATATATGTCAGATATTCAAGAGGAACACCCTAGAATTTAGAACTTTCTCCTCATTTGACAAATGTTTCTCCCCATGGGCTAAAGATCTTTTAAGGACACAGCTTTTAAACTTATGCTCCTGTGGCAACTATGGCAACTATCATATGCTGTCATTTACAACTTTAGAGGATGCAGTTGAGTTCCAGGGCTCCTGCAGAGAAGAAAATGTCTGTTTTTCCTTAGTTCTGAAGTCTGAAACCATTGAAACTACATGATTATCTACTGCAGGAGCCAATTTTGATAATAAACATCTGTGAGAGAAAAACAACAACCTTTCATCACTTTGAATATATTCTAGAATAAGCAAACCTTTTATTTCACACTTTTTATTTTTGACTTCACAAACATCATGGATTCAAAAAGTGGAGAGGCTTTGATAACTAAAAAAAAAAAAAAAACACAGGAAAAGAACGTGATAAATGTAGAACTGCACAAAAATTTGGAGAAAAGTGGAAACAACCTCTTCACACACCAAAGTGTTGAGCCTTGTGCCTGGATTTTAGTACTAATAGTGACCTCACCAGTCCTGCATGGAGGCCAACGCCACATCCCCACCCCATGGGCACCTCAGCCCACTCAGATCCCCAAGGCTCTCACTGTCTCCACACATCACAGAATCATCTAATGATAAAATGGTTTGGGTTGGAAGGGACCTTTAGTTCCAACCCCCTGCTACAGGCAAGGATGTGTCCCTCCAGACCGGGTTGCTCACAGCCCCATCCAGCCTTGAATTCCAGCTTTCAGAGAGGGAGCATCCACAGCCTCACTAGGCAGTCTGTTCCAGTGTCTCACCACCCTCCCAGAAAAGAATTTATTCCTAATATCTAGTCTAAATCTACCCTCTGCCAATTTAAAACCACTAAACAGATGTAACTACCACACTTTCACAACTTACTGTAGTTAGTATCCTTCTATCAAGCTTTGAAAGAGCTGAAAGTTATACCAAATCAATAGCACACAGTTGTGCACATGCTCCTCTGAAAAGTGAAAGAAATCCTCATTCTGATCCACTTATATACAAGAAGTAATTGTGAAAAACTGATTTAGCTAACTGTGCAAAACCAGGTTTGTTGCTATTTAGAACCTTTTTAATTATTATTATCAGAAAATTGTACAATTAAGATCACAGATTGAATAGTAATTAGTCCAATTATTTCCAAGCTCACACTGTGTGTATACTACTTGAAATTTCAATCATTTTAAATAAATTGACCTTTATCTGCTTTCTATTTATAAAAAAAAAAAAAAAAAAAAAAAAAAAAAAAAAAATAAAAAGTCAGGAATACTCTGAAATAATGTGAAATTATCTTTTAATTAAATAATTAAAAAAAAATAGGAAAAGAATTTACTGCATTAATTAAAGTGTGAAATCATTTTTTTTAGAAACACAAACATGAAAATACCCATACTGGATAAATACGCCATGCTTTACTACAACATTCTCTGATTCAAAAGATATAAAGTAACGTAGTACAAAATCAACAGGCATGTGCCGTACTCCTATGTTACAACATTCTGTTACTACAGTTAAGCAAATGTTATCTTGAAAAAAAGTATACATTAAAACTAGGATGTACAAATGCATTCATAAACTCTGTGGTGGCATCAGTCATAGCTCTATACTTAAAACTGACCTGAGTTTTTCATGAAAAGCGTGCAAATTCACTTAACCTTGAAGTTACTCAGGCATTCATTTGGCCCATCATTTATTTTCACTTTATTCAGATTTTTTTTCCCCCAATTTGCAGTAGGCATTTAAACAAAGAAATATATTTCCAAACAAAACAAAGAAGTAATTTTATACATCTTTACCAGCAATCTTCCTATTGTGATGAGCCTCAGACAAGCTGGCTGGTTAGTTTAAATTTGTCTTCACTAATCATTAAGAAATTTCATGTTACCTTAGAGGTTATTCACTAAATATGTACTTTATAGAGTTTTACAGTCATTGGCTATTGAGCTATTTTTTAAAAACCATGCTTTTCAATAACACTCACTAATGAGTATGCCAGTGAATTCAAGGCTAACAAATAATACTCAGCTTCCGTTTTTGTTATCCTTTTAAGCTTTTGCATATTCATCCTCTTTCATTTCTGAAAACACTAAAGTAATCTATTGAGTCACTCTTGATACATTCCAGAAAATCTTGTATTCCCTTATCTCCTTTTGGAAAAACTGTTTCCTTTACCATTTTCCTATTCAGTGCTCTTGTTGTTTCTGTTGTTGTTGTTTAAATCATTCTGAATTATTCATTTCAAATTTTCAGATTACCTATATTCAGTGTTATTACTTGCATCCACTTTTCACACACTTTTACATTCACATCTTCAAACCACTCTTATAAAGTTTCTGATTGTATCAACGCCACTGGCAAATGCTGAAGTCCTTTTTGTTCGCACAATGATTATTAGTAGATCTTACCATCACTGTAAAAATTCCTACAAAATAAAACAAAATGAACAAAAACAACAACAGCAAATAGATCAGCCTGTTTCTACTAATAGACTCATAGAGGGGCTTTTCTGTTTTAGGTGTTTCTGTTGTAGTTTTCAAACACAGTTCAACAGTTTCAGTGTGCAGAGAAGACAGATTCTCAATTCCCTTTCAGCTTTATTTTCTGAGGTTCTGTGAGTGAAGATCTGATATTATGTATATATGTATATACATGTCTTAGAATTTGGTCATTACTATCACGTAAAGAAGATACATTATTTTACTTCTTGTATCTCTTATTTAACGTACCTTTCTTTCTCTGTACTGAAACACAATTGGTGGCAGTTTCCCTTCCTGAAAGATAAATTGAGGTAAAGATTTTATAATTTGTCTATTTTCATATAGGAACAGCATTTTCCCTATCAAGTAACTGATTTATTTTCCGGATCATTGATATATAAAACATTATAATGGTTCTAACCATTATAACAATTCTAATTGCTAAAAAGCACTAAATTCACATTTTCTCCAAGCACCACCACCAAATCTATTTTCAACCACAAATACTTAATATTTTTTAAATAGCAAATACAGAGCTTTGAGTGAATGTTTTGAATTTGTTCAAAATTTACACTGCAATTACACTTACCTTTCACTAGGAGCCAATATATTACAGCATATAATGAGTCTAATCACTCCAATTCAACTAGAAGGAAAATCTATATCTTTAACATATGTTCTTGATCTGATTTGGATTAAGCCTTCTGCAGTTGAAACTCCATCAGATTTGTATTGGCTGTCACTTCTTGCCACAGTACCAACTGGAGTCCATATTAAGTTCAGTGATCCTATGATCTGGTTGCGGTCCTGGGCACTCTGGGTATCTCTGCTTGTGCAGGGGTCGGACCTGCATGGAAACAGATGCCCTTGCCAATTTCAGCCATTCTGTGATCCTGTGATTAGGAAGACTGTTTAACTTGAGTTGGTCTAGTTCTGTAAATTTTGCAGATTCTTAACCAGGTGACGTGCTGGAGCTTTCTTAACAACCATTAGCATGCTCAATGAGTCTAGGTAGAGCAGATGCAATCACTGCTTCCATCCAGGCCTCACACTCATTTGACATGGTGTGATCCCAAGTGTGCCATGCAAATCATGAGAAACTGCAGACCCGTGATAAAGATAACCAGTGAATTGATTCTTGCCCACCAGCACTTACATGTAGCTCCACTAAGGGAACTTACGGCACTCGATACTTAGTTTTTGGTAGTGATTATAGGCTTTGATTCCACAATATTTCATTTTATTGGAAGATGTGCAAATTTAGAAACAATTCGTAAGTAATACCAAAGAGCCTGCATGTATGAAAAAAAAGGTCTTAAAAGACTTGCAGCTTGAAGCCTCCTCCTGTCTGCCTTAAAAACCATTTCTGTTATGACTGGTGATAAACAAGTTGGGAACTATGCTTTCATTACAGATCCACCTTTGAAAGCTGGGATGCAACCCTCCTATTGGCTACATCTGAGGACTTGAAAGAGCACAATGCAGGATAAAGCCTGTGAAGGAATTGCTGGCTGACTGTCATTGCTTGAGGATGTTATATTGCCATTATTGACAGCTTGCCCAGAGAAGCTGTGGATGCCCCATCCCAGAGTTGCTCAAGGCCCCAGACAGCTTGATCTGATGGATGGTAACCCTGACCATGGCAGGGGCTTGTAAGTAAACGGTCTTTAAGGTCCCTTCCATCTTAAGCCATTCTCTCATTGTCTGACCATCAGGACAGCAGCATTCCACAGCACTCACAAATATTCAGCCATCATATTCTCAGCCTCTGATTTCTCTTTCGATTTCTGCCTAACTTGTTTTCCCTGGTGATGATGCTAGCTTGCAGTGCCCAGGCTCTGACAGCAGCACTTCTGGGGACCAGAGGTAGCGTGGTGCAGGTGGGCAGCTCCCCATCACTGTAATACCCAGCTTCAGGTAGCATATCCCCCTACTCAAGTCTCAACTCCCAGCATGTGTACTGCAGTGATCAACCAGTTAGTGGGCATGTGACACATGGCATGCTACACAGAAATCAATGGAACACATACCAGAACACTTTTAGCTTGAACTTCTTAAATGGAGTTATTTTTAACTCCATGCTTTATTTTAACACTGGAAAGCACTGCTTAGCTGGATTATTAAACTCAGTGTGGGAGAGCTGGGCTACCTTCCCACTTGGTGCCCTGTTTACTGTTCACCGTGCTCTAAATTCAGGCATTGCAATTTCATTTTGATACTAATTCAGCAATTTTATCGTGATTTCACAACTTCTTATACAGCAATATTCTTCTTCACTTTTCAGTTTTACACACGTTTCATTTGAATTCCTTTTGAATGAGAGCCCTAAGCAATATGAAAGAAGTGACAGCCTCATCAGTTCATTCTTAATAATAACTTCCATAATCATGGTGTTTTCACTGGCTCTATATGAAAAGTTTCAACAACAACAACAGAAAACAACAACAACAACAAGGAGAACATCTGTAGGCACACAATTTAATGTAAGGAAGACCAAGAAATCAAGACAAGCTGCTGACAGGTATTTACTCCTCTGGAAAATTTTCTTCTTTTGATATAACATCTGGATGACTTTTCTCTATGATCTTTGCTTTCATTTTCTTGACATAAAGATGTGCCACACTCAATTCTAGGTTCTAGGTTCCCAAATTTCGTATGTTAATCACCTACCACACATTACAACCATTTTATTTACTTAGTGAGCTGCTATTGTCAGTATTGTGGCTACACCTCCATCTGTCACAGATTCTCAAGCTTCATTCTTTGCTCTCACAATTACTGCCTGTAGCTATTGCTGATATCCAAATTTGTGTTGGGATAAGAATGTCTTCCTGCATAAATAGACAAAAAGATTACCAACAGTTTTTGAAATGGAATACAATGACTAGCAGGGGGCCTGGCAACACAGATTAGCTAAGGATATTCACACAGTGTAATAAGGAGAATATAATTTGGGATTACATCTGTAGTGAGAAAAATAGGCATTGAAAGAAAAACTAATATTTTAAACTAAAAGTTTCCTTTTGAACACTCACAGACAATGAACTGGATGAGCTTTCTTACTTTAGCATAGGTCAAGTTCATAAACCAATTGCAGAAAAGTATTTTATAATTTCTGCAAATGAGACACTCTGGGTAAGTGCACCTTCAGCCTCAGAGAAACACCACCACAGAGGTTGTATTTTAGTCACTGGAGTAATGTAAGTTAAATGCCCTCCTTTGCTGCCCTTCTCTGCTGACTGGGACAGCTGCCTTCCCCTGTCTGCCATACAAATTCTTTCCTCACAGATCTGTTCTTTCATAAAGGCCAGTAAAACTTCTGCTCTGTCTTTATCACTTAAAACAAACCAAAAAAAGAAGTATTCTGTAACTATACATTTTCTGGCTCATGAGTCCCTAGGCTTTTTCCCCTTCTGTTTAAAAAGCATACGCTGAATATGTTGCATATTTTGCCTATTGTCTAATTAAAAGAACAAACAAAATAATATATTTATTGCTGAAAATCAGTATACGATTTCAGAACACAAGTAATTTTTAAAAATAAACATCTTGGTAGCTGTAAGAATGTCTCCTTAGACAGAAAATTGTTCTTTACTTAACAATTAAGACAGTTGCTAAGGTGTTTCCTCAGATATATTTCTTCCCACACAACTACACTGTCATGTATTGGAAAATATTATAATTGTAATGTAGTAGCTCTTGTGGATGTTCTTGATAAAATAGGATGACTGTAGAAAAATCAGAGTGCAGCTTCAGTTTTTGGATGGATATTTTAAATGGGTTTGAATGCAATACAATGCTCCAGGTGTTTACATCACCTGTTAAAAGTTGATTAGAAGCTAAAAACACCTATTATTTTGTTTCTGAATCAGACCTAATTTGAAAAGCATGTAAATCTAACATAGCAGCCTGAATTGTAACGTTGTTCAATGTGATTTAAAGTAGCACTGTGTACATGCAAATGTCAATATTATGCTCTATATGCAAATATTCCCCTTGTTTGCATAATCCTTGAGAGTGTAGTGTTTCAGTATTTGGCTGCTTTCAGCAGACCAAAGGGCAATGTGGTGGTACTGCAACCTGAAGTACCTCCTAGTAAGAAGTTATCAAAACCTCTTGGCCTTGGCAATATCAAAGTTACTGAATGTAGGCCCTAGTTATGCATAGCTCTGTTTTACTCGTGATGAGTGAAATCTTCAAACAAATGGGAAGCTGCCTGCCTCTGTGCCTTCCTCCTGCAATGCTCCATCGCCACAGCATGAACAAGTGGAAGCCCTGCAACAATTCTCTCACAGGATGCAATAATTGAGACGTTTCCATAACCACACTCTGCCCACATAAATCAAAACTAAGAATTTGCAGTAAAGACTGTATCTCCTGTCTGAAGTCATTTCCTTCCATTCATCCTCTCGCCCAGCCTTTCCTCCTGTTTTATGCTGGCCATCGGATGTATCAATCACCAGCTCAAGTCAAGGCCAACAAATATCATACAGAAGCAATATTGCCATGGAGTCTAATGGCAGTGCAGCTTGCCTCAAACACTGCACTAAGCAGTCACTGGTCAGTCGTTGAGCACAGCAGTTTCCTTCAGTGAACTGCAAGTGGGGCTTTCTCTGTTTCACACACGCACATTTGCCAAATTCTGAAATCCTTCCACCTCATTCCCAAAGCAGATTGGTTTTTAGTTTGTAACATGTTTCCCTGAGGTTCTGATTTAATAATTTTCAGTAATTTTTCATTCATGTATCTATAGGTCTTCATGTGTGCAAATCTCTGCCTGTGATGATGGGCATTTCTTTAACCCAGGAATCTCCCAAGAAAAGCTTGCTTAGCTATTTTCACATCCCCCATTGTAGGGTGCAACTCAAGCTTCATCTCTGCAGGCACTACTCCAGCTGACATTCTTTAGGGATCCTGACTTGACAGAGGAAACAGACACTGTGCCATTTTAGCTATAGTATTTTGTTGAATCCTTGACTCTTCTTTCAGACCAGTTATTTCAGTTTCTTTTAATTACTGATGATTTCAAAACTCCAAATGCATTATCAGCCTCTAACAGATTTCGTAAATCTGTTTTTTCTCCATGTAATACAATATTCCTAGAAGATCTCACTTTGCTGTGTTTTCTGTGTATGTGTTTAAATCACTAGGAAGCACAAGTTTACAGATCCAGCTCAGTGATCCAGGAAGCATTCCTACCTTTTATTGAACAGCAAGGTGCTGCATATTTTATTTCTAGTTCCCTTCTGCTCTCAGTTTGCCTCCTGCCTCTGGTGTCTCAGATGTGCACAAAGATAAATGTAGGAGTGCGTGTTTTGCTAATTATCTGAACAAGGCAGTGAGACGCTTGGGTCTTTGCACTGCCATAGCAGAATTGTTTTGCACTGCTAGTGATTCTTGGCATAGAACAGGCCAGACATGTAGAAAAAAGGAAGGGAATTTGTTTTCTGCTCGCAGTTGCAGCTGCCTGGGACAGTTCCCGGTGGCTCTGAGCAACGGTCCCCCGGCGGCAGCTGTTTGCACGGAATGATGCTGCCAGTGCTTGAAGGATGGGGCGAGGCTGCAGTGTTTGGCAAGGCTGCATTGCTGACATTTCCAGACAGTTCTAGCTCCCTCTCCTGGAGAATCATGCGCAGAAAATGTTTTCCTTATGAGCAAGGCCCATTAGTTATAGGCTGATATATTCCAGGCTCTAAAACATGCAATTCCCCCTTTCCACTCTGACTTCAGCACTTCCCAGCTCCGCTGCCCCCCACCCCACAAGTTGGGCTCCGGCTGAGGAGATGGAAGATCCCTTCTTCTGCAGCTCTGCCCCGGCACTCAGGACCCAGCCAGATGCTGACTTCCTGCAGGAGAAACTGAACCCATACAGCAAACCTGAAGGCAATATTTGTGCTTCTTTCCTGTGTTTCCTTTCTGACCTGTTCCAAATATGGTTTAGAGTAGCTGCTGTAAGAGAACAGTTGATGCCACATGCAAAAGTAATACCCACTTGCTTGTACTTCCTTCTTATTTCCATTCAGCTCTCCATGGATGAATAAAATATGAAGATGACATCACCATACTGAGTCCTCATGTTTATTTGATGGTTCATCATGATCTTGGACCCTTTCTTTGTTAAATAATGGAAAAACCAAAGTAAAACAAGACCTAGGGATTAAAAAAAAAAAAAAAGGATAATCTAGACTTAAACCCTCATAAGATGCTTCCATGTTGTGTCTGACTGGTGAGAAAGTACCCTGCTGCTTCATTTTCACATGAAGACTTCCGTATGCTATTGACATGGTTTAGTGATATGGCAGTGATGAGTTCATGGTTGGACTAGATGGTCTTCATGATCTTTTCCAGCCTTAATAATTCTATGATTCTATGTAAGCTATAAATTGAAATGGCGTATCAAAATAAGCAACATTTTGTTAAGCTCAGAATTTCACCATGTCATGATACATTTATCACTACATACGAAGCACAGATCTTGTGCAAGAAGACAGTTCTATGTATGGATACTGTATAATTCTTTTGGAAAAGAAAGATACACGGCTTATGGATTAAAAAAGGAAAGTGATGGTATAACAGTAGTGTAGCTTTTGAAATGTCACTCACTACTACTGTTGTTCATTAACAAAGAAAGCAGATTTTCTATCATGTGTCTGTTTTTTTCTTTTTTTGTCTGTACAGTGGTAATAGATATCCCAACTAAAAAGTAAAAGAATCACCCACAAAACTGCCATGACCAAACTGGATGATTTTATACATGAGTATTCCCAAAAAGGGTTCCTTGCCTTTTCCCCAACCTCCTGTGAAGTTGTGAAATATTTCCAGCACAGGTGGGTGCTGCACTTCACCTCCACAGCTGCCAACAGGGCAAAGAGGACAGCCACCAAAATAATGCATCCAGTATGGATATGCCTAGATAAACAGAGAGGGGCTCACACACCTCCCCTACAGAATTGTATGTGTAGTCCAGATCCAATACAAAAACAATTCTGGTCTGAAACTTCTGTACGGGTGAAATCTGACAGAAATAATAAACATATTTTAAAAATTCATGTCCCTCATAAATGAAGGATGATACAGTGGAAATATATCTTTATAGAATCATAGAATGGCCTGGATTGAAAAGGACCACAATGATATTCTAGTTTCAACCCCCTGCTATGTGCAGGGTCACCAACCACCAGACCAGGCTGCCCAGAGCCACATCCAGCCTGGCCTTGAATGCCTCCAAGGATGGGGCATCCACAACCTCCTTGGGCAACCTGTTCCAGTGTGTCACCACCCTCTGTGTGAAGAACTTCCTTCTAATATCTAACCTAAACCACTCCTGTCTCACTTTAAAACCATTTCTCTTTGTCCTATCACAATCCACCCTTATAAACTTCCTTTTGTTATGTATTTCGTATTCACTTTAATTTTCAGAACAACAATTACTGTTTGAAAAGAATCTGATTTGTAGTAGCAAGAATCTGAAGAAGCACAAGCAGAGCTTTGTAAACTAGAGCTTGATTGCTTTACAGTTCTTTTGACTTGTGTTTCCAATGTCTTATTTTCAGTATTCTGAAGCAACTCACAATCAGTAAATTCACATTCACCAGGAATTTACCTTCGTTTACCAATATACTGAAATAAAAGAGAGCAGATAACTCAAATTGCCAGTGTCAATGATGCCCAGACCATCAGAGTACACAGCAAAGAAGACCTGCACAGCTTTTTGTTTGCTTTATATGGTTTATTTTTATTTGGCAATAAATAAATAAATAAATAAATATTTTTAAAAAATATTACAGGATTAAAAAAAAAAAAAAGCCAAACAAACAAACAAACAAAAAACAACAAGCCATAACAATCAAACAAAACAGTGCCTCCTTATTCTGCCTTTGAACATAAAAACAAGTAACATCATGCAAACTGTCCCACAGATTAACCAAAACATGCAGGAGGCTTATTACAGAAACGCCAAAACCCCTGGATTGTCTTGTTGAAAACTGCATAGCTCTGGGCCAAGACAATATTTTGTGTGTACACAAGAAATCAAATTAGAGCATAATTGCTTGTCACTAGGCAACCATTGACTTTTAGATGAGTAATCAATCCTTAGATACAAGGAGTAAACATAACAGTTACCACTCAGCTCTTCAGATAATCCTTAAAACCAAAGAGTAACTTCTCTCTTCTGTAAACTTCTCTTTTTATCTGGTAGCTTCAAAAAAACATGTCGGGTAGATGCAGCTTTGTTAAATCAATCCATGCTGATAATTACATAGGGGATACGAGAACTGCAGAGCCACAGGGGTTGGAAGGGACCTCAGGAAATTATCAAGTCCAACACCTCTGCTAAAGCAGGTTCCCTACAGTAGGTTGCACAGATAGATGGATCTTGAATATCTTCATAGAAGGAGCAGACCCTACAACCTCTCTGGGCAACCTGTTCCAGTACTCCGTCATCCTTACAGCAAAGTTCTTCCACATGTCAGTGTGGAACTTCCTATGTTCAAGTTTTAAGCTATTCCTCCTTGTCCTATTGCTACACACCACCGAGAACAGCATGAATATTTGTGTCAAAATATATATATTTATATATTTGGGACAGAATTTAATGTATGACATCTTTTCTAAAGCACAGAATTGAGAGGTACTATTGGGTGGTTTTACCGTGTCTGCTGCAACCTCCTAGGCAGAGGAGGTTCTTTAAGCATTTTCATCTTGTTACACTTCTTTGGATCCTTTTATCTCTGACTTACTATAACCCAAACCCCTCTCCTAATGGGACCTGCTCCAGCAATTTGTTTTCTCCCTTTAATAACAGCCATCTTCCAGTGCTAGCTAGCTGAAGTTATTTGCAAGCTATTTACACCCATTTGTACCAGTATCAGTCATTCTTTATCTTATCTGGCTCTTTCCCTTGTGTTCAGCCTCTAGGTTTGCCTATGAATGACAACCCCTTTGTCTTTATTTTGGTAGGCTGATCAGCCTCTTAGCTTCTTTTTTCACTAGAGGATTTCTGTTCCCATAATGACAAGTGTCTAACTGCTTCATGTCAGCATTTATTCTTCCTGATCTTTCTTCCAGATTCGTGTTTCAGTAGTGCCTTACCACTAATATTTCCTCTCTTCACAGGAAATATCTCTCCTGACGATCTGCCAATTATACCTGCTCCTTTTTATTTATTTATTTATTTATTTTCTCTGGTAATAGTCATACAAGGTCCCCGGCAAGAAAACAAAACCAAACAATCCATCTACAGAACACTTTAGACGTCTGTACCAGAGAAAGAAACGTGGGAAATGGAACACAAGAACTATCTATGCCAATAGCATAGCTAAGAATGGATGGAGTAATTCATATAGATTGGCTAGGCTGGGAAAAAAGATATGCCACTGCCCTGTGCCAGCAGAACATGTGCTCCACACCTTGGCTGCACGTGGATAATAGAAGTTGCTTAGCTGGAAGTATACAGATAAAGGTGAAGATAAACAGCCCACTGTTAGAAAATTACCCATACAGCTGTCTGGAAGTCTTTCTCCTAGAGCTGGGCAGGAAAGCAAATCCCTACTGATTTGAGAAGCTGAGATCAGACAGGAAAGGTGACAAAACCAGCTAGAGAAGGAGACTTACAGCAACACTTCCAAGAGAACCAGTTCTGTAAAGGTAAGTCAAGCAGTAGAATCATTACATTATAGTTTAGTATTTCTATTAAAAAAAAAAAAAAAGAGGATGAACAAAAGCAGTGGATATTAAAAAATAAAATACAGTGATCGAGGAATTGATATTTCACTGGCAGAAAAGTATTACGTGTCTTTAAAAAAAAAAAAAAAAAAAAAAAAAAAAAAAAAGAAATTAAAAGAAATAAAGAAATGTCACCATCTAAAAGGAAGAATGAAGAAACTTAAAAATAGACCAGCTTGACTAAGTCACGGATCCTCAGTAACCTGAACTCTCAAAGAAAATAGACATTAGGAAATTAATGAGCAGCAAAAAAAAGTTTTGAAGCAGTAAGGACAGAATGAAGCTAGCCAAGGTATAAAGCCAGATCCAACAGACAAAGAACATACAGGAAAAAAAGTATGTAAGGAGAAAACAACAGAAAGAGATCGTACAGAAAAAAGACATTTATTGCCTGCTTTAGAATCACATTTGAACATTTGTATTATATTACTGCATTGGCTTACTGCTACTAGCTGCAGGTCTTGTATATCTTCTTGTAGAAATGCTTTGTAAACCTTCCTTCGTCTGCCCTCCAAACCACCACTGGTCATCAAGACTATTTTCAATATACACCCTGTCCTTCAGCATGCTTTAAACCCCTTCCAGTTCCTCAGCATCTGAGAACTCTATAGCACACTCTCTATCACTTAACCCACTGAAGAAAATACTGGTAAGTATTAAACCCAGAAAAGACTCTTGTGAGAGTCCCAATACCAATTCTACTTTTTGGACAGTATTCTGAGTGGCAAAGTTGTTTAAAATTGAATTTGAGGTCTTGTACCCAGCTAGTTTATACATTAACTTGGCTGTATCTCTCTAGCCCATTTACTGTATGAATATGTCATACAAAACAATTCCAGAATGTCTAATAATGACAAGGCAGATAGAATTTACTGCTTTCTATCTGCCCAAAAGGCCTATTATCCTCTGAAAGAAGGAAATAATATTGGCATGACATGACTTGTTGACTGCAATTCATCTATTTTTGTTCTTTGATGTACTTAATAGGTGTTTGGAATTTTTATTACAGCATTTATTTGAAAATTTGAGTTACTCGACTAGTCTACAGTTGTGGATCTCAACTATCTCTTTGTCTTTCCTTTCTCCTGCTTCCTTCCCACAACCATTATTTCCAAGCAGTGACAGAATAAAATCAAACAACCAGTACCCTGCTGAATTTATCACTGTTCACATGAAGTCTAGAAGATTGCACTTCACAATTTAAACGGAATATGTTAAAATAATTTGTAAAATTATTTTAAAAATAATAATCTGTTCATATTTTACACAAGGATGTATGAGATTCCCTAGTTTGAAAAATGAGAAGAAAGGACAGTGGGAACAGAAAGTGAAAAAGATGAATATATTAAAATTATGTTCACACTAATTAAGGTTGTAAAAAAGACATTGTTATATAATTCACTTAATAGCATATTTTTTGTTTTCTCTCCTCATTTCTTAATGGAATAACGGAATACTCAAACACTTCTTACCTCTTCATTCTCAAATGCAGATCTCAGAGTAGTTTGAGAAAGGAAAAACTTGTTGAAACCAGCGATATGACAGAAATCTGTGTCTCCAAACAGATGTGTGGTCTTTGTCAATTTAAGACTTTTTTCTTTATGCTTGCTGTTTCATGTCTTTACTGCCTCTTTCCTGGAAGTTTTTGCTACTCAGTTTGCATACTTCCTTCCTATATCTTTTGAATACAAACAACATTTTTAACTATCACTGACAGCTTGCCACCATTCTCCTAAGAATTCATACTGAGAGACACTGATCTTACATTATGCCAAAGACTAAAATAATCCACTTTATTTTTTTCTTTGTGAAACTAAACATCTATAAGCAACTCTGGTAAATGAGGTTCAAGTACTGAAAACTGCTTTTGTTTATACCTTTTTCCTCTCCGTAAAATTCTCAGTTCTTTAATCCCTTATAAAGAGGAAGTTTGTCAGAGAAGGAGGGAAATTCTTTCCTGTTTGATGAGAACTTCAAGGAACAGAGCTCAGAGTCAGCAGAACAATGACCCAACCTCACTCAGCTCGAGAATCCCTACCAAGAACCCTGACTTGTCAAGCCTGCACAATATGCGGAACTTGTACATGGCTACCCTACTTCTTCTAGCTACTCGTCACAGCAGTGTTTGACTTTCTCCCAAAATAACGTCCCCTGGAGTTAGTTATTCTACCTCTTGCTATTCTCCTGTCTCTGTTCTTTATCCATTGACAAGTTCAGAAATGAAAGGCTGACCTACAGAAACTCTGGCCTTATGTTATACCTCCAGTTTTCAAGCTGAAGTGCTGCAAAGTACTACACCTTGCAGACGTGTCTCTACAGGCAGAAACTCAGCATCTTGGAATTTTACTTGCACAAAACAATCTTCACCAATAATGTTGATGAAAATCTATTCAAAATGATTTCATGTATTAGACCACAATGATACCATGCCACAACTCTGAAAAAAATGAAATAAGTCTACTGAATGAAAATAAAAAACCCCAAACAATCCTGAGAGTAGACATGCAAAAGTGCAAATAAAAATCACACAAAATTAATGGCTTATTTATGTTTGTTCTGATGCTTTTTTATTAAGGAAAAACCCTTGCTTGTCTGTGCTTTCACTGAGAGTAGGGGACTGATCTTTTTTAATATTAGGATGGAAGTACTTAACGCTTTTATCACATGGGCTGTACCTCAACACAGCTCACCACCTCCATTTGCAAATCACTTAAGATCCACATCTACCCTGCAGAACCACTTGAGACACTGTTCTGTAAAGCCTCAGTGTCTGGAGCAGCGCCTGCACAACACCATCTGCCAGCTGTTCTAAGGACACCAACAAGTGCTCTGCAGACCAGCCATTCCAAAAGCCTTCAGTGAGCAAATACTTAGAGCTTTTGCATCTACAAAAGACACTTTCTTAGTACATTTTTCAAACCCCCATATGAACTCTTTGGTGAGACCTGAAGGTTTAAAAAGGACTCAAGAGAAGACTATTTCAACAACTCCTTTTAAACTCTGTCAAATTGATATGTGCGTTATCCACATGTGCACATAGATATGGATACGTGCTCGTAAATGTTATCTATAATTTCTCAGGGTAATACAGACCTGGACATAAAACCATGAGAGCACTACAATGTCATTCACTTTTGACCTTTCCTGTTTAGAAAAGGGCAAATGACTTCTGGTTCTGCTCTGTCGGGAGGAACCATCAAGCAGAAGCGTGCGATTCTTCAAGGATACTTCACAAACACAGCTAAGCTTTGCTTCTGCATATAGCAGTTGTATAATGTCACATGCAGAAAACAGAAGTAGATGGACCAGGATTGAATTATATGTGGTTTTCTTTTTGCATCGGGTCGGCTGCAAACTGCCTGGTTTCATAACTCTCTTTCACATTGATTATCTGGAACAAAGTATAATTTCATATGAAAGTCACTTCTTCAGTCACGGAATTGTATCTCTTCCCCCAGCTGCTTATTTCCACAAAATTTGCTTCCATCAGTCAAATAACCCAGCATGTTTGGGTATGAAGGTGAAACACCAGTGTGACAATTGCAGGACACAGTGCTAGAATAGGAAAGGGAGGTTGCATTGACTGCGTATCATGTGTGGAAAGACTCTCTGGACAACATATTTTCTTACAAGCCATGTACTAACTGGATCTAAATAAGCTCTCTATAGTAAAATATTGTCAACTATGAAACATTTCCAAAATTGGATTAAGTTGATTACATTTCTAAGGTTTGGAAATTTCCTTTCTAACTGATGTTAGTAATTCTATTGATCCTTTGAATTTTTTTCTCCTGATCACAAGAACTAATACCTATTTGTGGCAGAGAAGAGGATAATGGGATGTGTTTGATTTGTAATATAATCCTGTTACTAATAAGGAAGAAGCTTGAAAGGTGAGGTAAATACTCGAAAAAATATTTCGAGTAATCTAGCAGTATTGGTTGCATATTGGTAACTGATTTAAAACTCTAGAATAACTTAAAAATATTCATTATATTAAATGAATAACAGAATACTCTCAAATCAGAAAGTGAAACTCGTTTTTTTTTGTTTTTTTTTTTTTTTTTTTTTTTTTTGTTAAGATACTGAATTTCAGCTTTGTGGTATTCAGACAATACGTTTTGCCTGTGGTCTAGTTCTTGAAGATGCTTCCCAGAGCTTCCTCCAATAACTACTACAGTACTGCATGACCTAGTGCTACAAGAAAGCAAGCCATTTTACAAATGTCTGAATAATGCTTGGCATATTAGGGAAGTCTGGTCCATTTGGAAGGACTTAGTAGAGTCAAAGTACTACAAAAAGTCATCTAGTCCATTTAGGAAGCACACAATATTTCAGAATACAAGTTAAGAAGCTCCACGAAACAGGAAGCCACAGTGTTTTAATCTCAAATGAACATCATCTATAGAGATAATTAATAAAAATTGTGAAAGTACAGTGCATGCTTTATAATGACCATATTAAACTGGGCATCCATTAAAGACGGCTTCTGCCAATTACCTGCTATAGTGTGCAAATTTGAAGTGCAAACGTCAGCCATTTAAATTTTCAAATACAGTTGCTTTTATCAAAGCACATTACATTTGATGTAATCCCCTGAACATGTTTTGTAGCTAACAAAAAGGTAAACATGTCCACACAGAATTTATCAACACTGCCTCCCCATACTGCCAAGTTTCAGCTGGTATGTATTGATCAAAATCTGTTACACTAAGCAAGCATTATGTAACGTCGCTCTCTCAAACACCGAGTGGTCTCCTCCTACCTAAATTAGGAGATTGAAGATAAGGTCTGGCAGGCATTCAGAGTTTTAGAGATGGGAATGAGAATACAGTCTCATTTGTGCAAATTGCTCAATTTAGGTAGCTTTCTTGGTTAAAGACCTACTCAGAATTTTCATTAAATTGAAAGACATATTTAAGTCAGCCCATGCATGATTTTAGTTATGATCAAAACTGAATTCTGCAATATTTGTCTTAATTATTTATTTGTCAAAATAAATAATTTATTTGTCAAATTATTTGTCAAAATTTGTCTTACTGACCTATTTCACTTGAACATCCACCAGAAACAATGTACAAGTATCACAAATCCTTTCGGTTTCTAGTACGTCATATCCCATAATTACATTTTACTTTGTGAAACAGTGGAGTATTACTTCACAAAATTGTAAGCATTACTTTAGCATAAGAGGGAAATGATGTCATAGCAAAAAATAATTGTATCTGCAATGTTCTTTCTTTCGTGTCAGAGAGGGACTCCTAGTATAACTACATACATACCCACTACTGTATGGGTAGTCACCACGTGAATTGTAGTGACAGTACTGAGTGACCATGGCAAAGCTGCAGTATTTAACTGTTTAACTGCCTTGGTTCACGCCGTTTGATTCTATTAGCATCACACTTAGCAGTTTATCAGTCTGCAAAACAAATTAACAACCTTTCAACATCGGCCCTCCTAATGATCTTACCCTTTTTGCATACATTATTCAGAAGTACGTATCTCAAAAATAAATCTCTACTCATGCTCCTACAAGGACAAAAATCTGGCTGTATTCCAGATTGCGTAGAAAAACAAAATCCTCATCAACTATTGAAAAGGAGTAAAGGATCAGATTGCATGGACAAAATACCTATTACATGAGACAGTATGCAAGTATTTTCATCACATGCAACACCTTTCCTTAGGTTCTATCTCTGCAGAGTAATCAATTACCTGTCCATGATCTGTGACCATGTGCTTTTGATGCTGATTAAGAGCAGAGGTCTTTCTTTCCCATCCTAGAGCAAGCAGTTTCAAACAGTGAGGGAAGGACACCCTTCGACATTCCACGCATAGGCAGGAAGTGTAAAAAATAGATAAATATCTACAAAAGTCAGCACTAACATATTCTACAGCTGACAGATCACATCAAGCTTTAACTGAAACACTAGAAACTCTTGGTGTGGAAAATGCCAGTTTTTCTCCCACTCATGGGTAGATAGAGTGAACAAGTTGTATATGTCTTAACCAAGTATTTGTCTTCAACACTCGTCTTCCTTTCAGAAGTCAACCAGCTTGTTTTTATTTTACTTTTCCTAAACTTTTCAATAATATTGTCATTCTAAGAACAGACATGCCTTTCATCAGTTTAACAGTCAACTGACAAAGAATGAAACAGAAGAAACACTTGGATCACCAGTTTTACATAACATCGAAACTAAGCATTACTGTTGCCCAGTCTAACATGCTCTAGCCCACTTCCTGCCCTCCAAATAACCTTGAACAGGAATCAAAGCCTCTTTATTTTTTTTAAGACTTTTTTTTTTTACTAGAGAATGCTTTGCAAGATATACTGATGATAGAACCTAGAGCCATCAGTCTTAATGAAACATGCTTTATTCGGTATTCCAGTACATGTAATATGCACAATCTGATTTATCTCCTCTAACTCTCCAGTGCTTATCACAGAGATTTCCTTGAATAATAAAAGTTGCCTTGATTCCAAGTCCTTACTTCCAGGAGTCTTTCCAAATTTTAAGAAATTGGCAATTTAGCACAAATGCTACTGGAAGAACCAGTAGCCAGTTTTCCCTTAGTGATCAAGGGATCCTATTAATTTGATTTTCTTTGAGCCAAAGTATCTTCCACTACTGGCTGCACCTTTACCTTTTCAGACTGCCTAGCTATAGCCTTCCGGAAGACACTGTGTGATCCTTAAAAGAGTGCAAAAGAAGCACCTTCTCATGCTATACATGCCAGCAAACCATTCTCAGCCTGCCTCTTCTTCAGGTGCATCTCAAACTTGACTTACCATTTTGTTTACCTGTTATATAAGTACTGCCAGCAATAGGTGGCACTCACCTCACGTAGCATGACCAAAGCTTCTCCAGAGCTATACACACAGAACTATCTGGTTGAGAGACAACAGTGACTGCCATCTTACTGCTCCTTTCCTCCTCCTCTGATTAGCAGACAAATATGGATTTACCAATTTACCAAGCAAAAACCTGTGCAGGAACTGGCTGGGGATGACATCCATGATGCCAAGCCAACACTTCATATTTATATCATTTTATTCTTAAACAGCTGCTTTATGTGTTTTTTTTTTTTTTTTTCCAAATGCAGCAATCCCAATAAGCAACAGGAGGACTAAGTGCTAAGCAGTGACTCCATCTGATCTTTCAGACACACAGTCCCAGCTGTTACACCTGGGGCTGACCAGCCCAGGTCATGAACTGACCCTATCTCTCTCCCACCCAGCCAGCAGCCCATCTCCAGCCTGGCTCTCATCTGTGTCTCATTCTTCCTCTGCAAAAGTATTGTAATCACGAGGCTACTTATGGAAAACTGGATAGAGCAAAGGAAAAGTCCATTCAAAGATGATCTCCAGCCTCTTCTTAATTGATGCTGTACAGGGATAATAAGGCCTGCTTCACTCTTTAGCTATTTGTTGGTTTTTTTTTGGTTTTTGGGTTTGGTTGTCTTTTTTTTTGTTTTGTTTTGTTTTTGTTTTTTGTTTTTTTGGGTTTTTTTGGTTATTTGTTGGTTTGGGTTTTGGGTTTTTTTGGTTGGTTGGTTTCCTGGAAATATAAATCAGACCTATTTATTATTTTTGGTGTTGTAGCTCTGTGCCCAGAGATCCCGAAAACTGGGATGGGAAGGCTGTCACACCCCAGTTTCCTGTGAACACCAGCCACCTGTGAGACTGCTTTATTCTCAGCACTCTCAGGCTGGCATATCAGGACATGCATCCCCAGTGCACGCCCTGGGTGCAGGGCTGAGGAGGGATGGAAGGAATCCCTGATTAACTAATAGGTTTGTTTTCCAATTGCTCCAGTCCTCTTCTGTCTTTGCATATTCCATGGTTTTTCGTAAGGCATTCATCCAAGCCTTGCTCTAGCAACTCCAACCTTGAAAGCTTGAAGCTTTTTGAAGTGGCTCTACAAAAGGCAGAACAGATTTCCTCAGCACCTGGAGAATCTGGGAGATAGGTATCCCACTGAAGGCATCTCATTCACTTCTTTATTTGATGTCCCAAGGAAAACACTTTGATCGCTTTCTGAAGCTTGTGTTGGAAATATCTCCTGGGCAGGGATCAGAAGAAGGTTGTTTCCCCTCAATTTCTGGACTGCCTGAGTATTAGACTTCCATCTTGGTTTTAGGTGAGCTTGAAAGTTCACTGGAGGATGTAGAGTTCATTGGCAATGGATGAATTCTTTGCAGATCAATGGCTAGTAAGACAACTTATGACAGAGTTAGAGAGGCAGGTTTCCAGCAATGTAAGCTTGATTCCAGCATCTGCTTTCAAATCATTTCAGGACCTTTCTCAGGTGGCTTTTAGATGATTATAGGAAGCTTAGGAAGTTACATGATTATAGGAAACTTATAGGAAGTTACATGAGCAATGTGTACTCCAAGCAGCATGAATACAAAGGACAGAACAGGAAGAGACTAATAATCTTTCAACAAATGATGTGAAGCTGAAAATCTGTCAGCTGAAAAGCACTTTCTACGTAGTAGACTGCTAGTACACTCACATGCCAAAGTCCACGAAGAACCTAATCCAAGAGAGATTAGTCCTTGAGAGACAGAGTCCAGCTGGTCATGATGACAGCAGCACCCATACACCATTATATCTTCATGTTGTTCTTTATGTAGTTCACTTTCAAGAGAAAAAACACTCCTGATATTTCAGACCAAACTTTATACACAGTGTTAGCTGTGCAGTCATACAGGTACTGTTCTATCAGCTAAAATGCTGCTCTGTGCAACGCACTTGGCTTTTAAACTATTTTCTAACTTGGTCATGTAGCACAGGTCTTGTTTCTGCTGTTTTACTCAGCTGTGAGGAAGCAGTGGGAGAGGCGTACTGCATACAAGGTGTTTCAAGTTGCAGACTGCTGTGGATCAGTGGAGTTTTTCATACCACACTGAGATGCTGAGCGCTACTTTTATGGGTACATTCTCTGTTTACCATTTCCAAGTGCTAAGAGACAAGGCAGCTGGTTTATTCAGCTTGAATCAGTAAAGAGTTCTCTTTTGCCAGAGGTAGAACACATGGTACTTTCTTTGTATCATGTCTTCTGACTCACTTCCCCACAGCCTCTTTTCTTGAAAACACAAACCCAGGAAGGTCCCATATCTTCTGATTGCCAAACTAATAATAATGGTGAGATCTGATTATAGCCTACAGGCTCTTCCTAGAGAGGAGGAGAGGTTTACATGCCAGGGAAATGGAAGAGACTGAAGTTCAAGCTTCTGCTCGACTGAATGCTCCACTCCAAATCCATGAAAGCAGATGCTTGAGGTTTTGATCTGCCAACATATACCCATAAAGAACTGGGGAAAAGTTTTTGCCCAGGTTCACATGCTGTGTTATGAGCAACCAGCAGTGCGCTCTGGCAGCTCGAAAGGCAAATGGGATCCTGGGCTCCATCAGGAGAGGGGTGGTCAGCAGGGACAGGGAGGTGATTGTCCCTCTCTACTCGGCTCTTGTGAGGCCCCATCTGGAGTACTGTGTCCAGGTGTGGAGCCCTCAGTACAAGAAA